>NC_042960.1:54262766-54495266 GCF_901001165.1 Salmo trutta | reverse complement strand
ATCACTTCATCTTTCTCACTCCACTAATCCATTGTGCCTGACCATGTGTCCATCTGTCACTTGTCTTCTGTCCCCTTCTCTGTCTGTCTGCATACAATACGTGTGGCTGTGCTCCCTCCCATCCCTTTCTGTCATGTCTGGCTGACTGATACTGGCCACTCTACACACGTCTCTGGGCCTGCATCAAGGCCTCATCACTACTGTCATTTGACATTCTAAGAGCTGGGATGGCTTGACTAATCTCTCATTGTTTTTACTAAAACAGAGGGTCAGTGGGTTCAACACTGGGAAAAAGACAAAAAATAGACATCTTATTATTTTCTCCAGCTTGGACCAAAGAGGCTTTATCACATGACTTCTCCTGAAGCGTTCCAAAATGGAGAGGGATTCTTTTTTTTTAAAATACTACATTAAAATCTCCATAATGTTGTTATTTTATTTTCCCAACTTCCAAAAACGAGTCGGTGCCTGGCCAAGCTCAAACACAACATTTAAGAGCAGAGATCATTTCTCACTGAAACATCATCACTCTCGCTCTCCTCCTTTCTCCTTGCCTGCTTTCTACCGTAGTACTCTGCTCTGCAGGATATGACAGTCCTTTAAGAAGCACCATCCAAAATACACTGAGTGTACTAAACATTAGGAACATGATAGAGACTGAGCAGGTGAATCCAGGTGAAAGCTATGATGTCTCAATTGAGACATGGATTGTGTATGTGTGCCATTGAACGGGCAAGACAAAATATTTAAGTGCCCTTGAATGGAGTATGGTAGTAGTTGACAGGCACACCGGTTTCAGTGTGTCAAGAACTTGACACAACTGTGGGAAGCATTGGAGTCAGCACGGGCCAGTATCCCTGTGGAATGCTTTTGGCACCTTGTAGAGTCAATGCCCCGACGAATTGAGGCTGTTGTAAGGGCATAACAGGGTGCAACTCAACATTAGGAAGGTGTTGCTATTTTCTTTTACACTCAGTGTAGATAGGCCTCTATCCTCACACTTACCGCAGTGGAATAACGGTGACCTTTGGGTATGGGTGAGAAGGTGCTGTACCTTTACCGCCCTACCATCTATGTCTTTTAAAGAGAGAAGTCAGCAGATGAAAACATTTTGAACTAGCTCACTAGTTATTACTGCATGTATTTTAGTGACCTAAATCATTTCATCTTTGGAAATGTATCTTCATCTTACTTTGCTGTCATGCTTAGCCAAACAACGCGAACAATAAAGCATTAATGAATTAAAAGCGACTCATGCAAGGTCCCCCTTGAAATAGAGATTTTTAAATCAAAGGATTTCCTGGTTAAATAAATAAGAAAAATACATTCTTAATTTCTTATTTACTGACAAATTATTCAAGTTGCACAGTTTGTGTTACAATAGTAAGATACAGTGCCATCAGAAAGCATTCACACCCCTTGACCTTTTCCACATTTTGTTGTTACAGCCTGAAATTAAAATTGATTAAATGTAAAATTATTGTCACTGGTCTACACACCCTACCCCATAAAATCAAAGCGGAATTGTTTTCTCGAAATTTTTACAAATATATAAATAATCTTAAACTGAAATGTCTTGAGTCAATAAGCATTCAACACCTCTGTTATGGCAAGCCTAAATAAGTTCAGGAGTAAAAATGTGTTTAACAAGTCACATAATAAGTTGCATGGACTCACTCTGTGTGCAATAACAGTGTTTAACGTGATTTTCTCTGTACCCCACACATACAATTATCTGTAAGGTCCCTCAGTCAAGCAGTGATTTTCAAACACAGATTCAACCCCAAAAACCAGGGGTGTTTTCCCTGGTCTTTGTCGTTGAATCTGTGCCCGACTGAGGGACCTTACAGATAATTGTATGTGTGGGGTACAGAGATGAGATAGGGATTTAAAAAATCATGTTAAACAGTATTGTTACACACAGAGTCCATGCAACTTATTATGTGACTTGTTAAGCACATTTTTACTCCTGAACTTATTTTGGCTTGCTGTAACAAAGGGGTTGAATACTTATTGACTCAATACATTTCAGCTTTTCATTTGTAAATAATTTGTACAAATTTAGAAAAACAATTCCACTTTGACATTATGGGTTATTGTGTAGGCCAGTGACAAACAATCTCAATTTAATCCATTTTAAATTCAGGCTGTAACACAACAAAATGTGGAAAAAGTCAAGGGGTGTGAATACTTTCTGAAGGCTACCACAAAATCAGTGAAGTCACTGTCAAAAACATTCTGTGATGTTACAACATGGACCCAAACTGAAATGTATTTATTATGAAGCATACTCAAGAGCTTTCTTCATCCCTCTGTGGCACCATGACCAAATCACATCCCAAAACAAAATAAACTGTGAATAGGGGGTGTAAAATAAAACCTAACACAAATGGTCACCCAACCCAATCCTTAATACCGCAGACATCCTTGATGGTGACCTCCAGTCCAGACAACGGCTGCAAAACCACCACTGTGAAATCACCCACAACCAAGGTTAATGGAACCCAATTAATTTCATATGCATGTAACTGGGGCTAGAAGGGCTATCAGACAACGTCTCAAAAGCCAGTTCATGTTTTCCCATAGATTTGCCTATGTCCCTACTCTAAGCACCCTCTGAAAGCAGCAATACTGGGTGAAAAGGCTACATATATTAACATTACTCGTTTTTTGATATTCTAGAGCTATTCAAGCATTTCCAATGCATATTTTGAGTTTTGTGGATTTGCACCATATTCTGACAAATTCTGAATCCAGATGTGTCTTTTTGACATAGGGATTCCTCCGAATATCACATATTTCCTATGGCCGGACATGTATTCATTCAATATCCTGAGATAAGAGACATCCTATTTTCTCTCTTCATGTTGACAAATACTGACTGTATACACTGCATATCTGTGTTTTCTCAGCACATTCAAGATATTAAGCTATATTGATTCCAGATATGCTTCTTTTGGTTGAGGTCCATATCCTGATCTTGATATGCTTTTTGGTATGCTGAAAATAAGGACGATTTCTGATGCATTTCTGAATTTTCAGCACATGCTCAATATCAACTCCATATTTTTCTTTCATGCACAAATTATTTTTGGATTCCCTCCAGATATTGACTTATTAGATATCCCGAGAAAGGCCTACAGTGCATTCGGAAAGTATTCAGACCCCTTCACTTTTCCCACATTTTGTTACGTTACAGCTTTATTCTAACATGGATTAAATAAAAATGTTCCTCATCTACACACAATACCCCATAATGACAAAGCGAAAAACTGTTTTTTCGAAATTTTGCAAATGTATAAAAAATGTAAAACAGAAATACCTTATTTACATAAGTATTCAGACCTTTTGCTATGAGACTCAAAATTGAGCTCAGGTGCATCCTGTTTCCATTGATCATCCTTGAGATGTTTCTACAACTTGATTGGAGTCCACCTGTGGTAAATTCAATTGATTGGATATGATTTGGAAAGGCACACACCTGTCTATATAAGGTCCCACAGCTGACAATGTATGTCAGAGCAAAAATCAAGCCATGAGGTCAAAGGAATTGTCTGTAGAGCTCCAAGACAGAATTGTGTTGAGGCACAGATCTGGGGAAGGGTACCAAAACATTTCTGCAGCATTGAAGGTCCCCAAGAACATAGTGGCCTCCATCATTCTTAAAAGGAAGAAGTTTGGAACCACCAAGACTCTTCCTACAGCTGGCCCGCCCGGGAAAACTGAGCAATCGGGGGAGAAGGGCCTTGGTCAGGGAGGTGACCAAGAACCTGGTGGTCACTCTGAGAGAGCTCCAGAGTTCCTCTGTGGAGATGGGAGAACCTTCCAGAACCTTTCTCTGCAGCACTCCACCAATCAGGCCTTCATGGTAGAGTGGCCAGATGGAAGCCCGGACTTGAACACGATCGACATCTCTGGAGAAACCTGAAAATAGCTGTGCAGCAATGCTCCCCATCCAACCTGACAGAGCTTGAGAGGATCTGCAGAGAAGAATGGGAGAAACTCCCAAAATATAGGCGTGTCAAGCTTGTAGCGTCATACCCATGAAGACTCAATACTGAAATCGCTTCCAAAGGTGCTTCAACAAAGTGAAGAGTAAAGGGTCTGAATACTTATGTAAATGTGATATTTTTACTTATGTAAATGTAATATTTCAGTTTTTATACATTTGCGTTTGCTTTGTCATTTTTATAAATGTGATTTTGCTTTGTCATTATGGGGTATTGTGTGTAGATTTATTATAATCTATATCTTTTTTATCAATTTTAGCATAAGGCTGTAAACGTAACAACATGTGGAAAAAGTAAAGGGGTCTGAATACTTTCCGAGTGCACTGTAAAAGCATGTACAGTGGGGGAAAAAAGTATTTGATCCCCTGGTGATTTTGTACGTTTGCCCACTGACAAAGAAAGGATCAGTCTATAATTTTAATGGTAGGTTTATTTGAACAGTGAGAGACAGATTAACAACAAAAATATCCAGAAAAACGCATGTCAGAAATGTTATAAATTGATTTGCATTTTAATGAGGGAAATAAGTATTTGACCCCCTCTCAATCAGAAAGATTTCTGGCTCCCAGGTGTCTTTTATACAGGTAACGAGCTGAGATTAGGAGCACACTCTTAACCGCATCTTGTTACCTGCAAAAAAGACACCTGTCCACAGAAGCAATCAATCAATCAGATTCCAAACTCTCCACCATGGCCAAGACCAAAGAGCTCGCCAAGGATGTCAGGGACAAGATTGTAGACCTACACAAGGCTGGATTGGGCTACAAGACCATCGACAAGCAGCTTGGTGAGAAGGTGACAACAGCTGGTGCGATTATTCGCAAATGGAAGAAACACAAAATAACTGTCAATATCCCTCAGCCTGGGGCTCCATGCAAGATCTCACCTCGTGGAGTTGCAATGATCATGAGAACGGTGAGGAATGAGCCCAGAACTACACGGGAGGATCTTGTCAATGATCTCAAGGCAGTTGGGACCATAGTCACCAAGAAAACAATTGGTAACACACTACGCCGTGAAGGACTGAAATCCTGCAGCGCACGCAAGGTCCACCTGCTCAAGAATACATATACATGCCCGTCTGAAGTTCGCCAATGAACATCTGAATGAATCAGATGACAACTGGTGAAAGTGTTGTGGTCAGATGAGACCAAAATGGAGCTCTTTGACATCAACTCAACATGTTTGGAGGAGGAGGAATGCTGCCTATGACCCCAAGAACACCATCTCCACCGTCAAACATGGAGGTGGAAACATTATGCTTTGGGAGTGTTTTTCTGCTAAGGGGACAGGACAACTTCACCGCATCAAAGGGACGATGGACGGGGCCATGTACCGTCAAATCTTGGGTGAGAACCTCCTTCCCTCAGCCAGGGCATGGAAAATGGGTCGTGGATGGGTATTCCAGCATGACAATGACCCAAAACACACGGCCAAGGCAACAAAGGAGTGGCTCAAGAAGAAGCACATTAAGGTCCTGGAGTGGCCTAGCCAGTCTCCAGACCTTAATCCCATAGAAAATCTGTGGAGGGAGCTGAAGGTTTGAGTTGCCAAACGTCAGCCTCGAAACCATAATGACTTGGAGAAGATCTACAAAGAGGAGTGGGACAAAATCCCTCCTGAGATGTGCGCAAACCTGGTGGCCAACTACAAGAAATGTCTGACCTCTGTGATTGCCAACAAGGGTTTTGCCACCAAGTACTAAGTCATGTTTTGCAGAGGGGTCAAATACTTATTTCCCTCATTAAAATGCAAATCATTTTATAACATTTTTTAAATGCATTTTTCTGTATTTCTTTGGTGTTATTCTGTCTCTTACTGTTCAAATAAACCTACTATTAAAATTATAGACTGATCATTTCTTTGAAAGTGGGCAAATGTACAAAATCAGCAGGGGATCAAATACTTTTTTCCCCCACTGTATAACGTGACTTTAGCTATATTTCTTAGATGTTAAAAGCAGGACTGGACAACGTTCTTTACATGCAGCTTGATCTTTAGGTCAGGGTCAAAGAAGACAAAGGTTTCTTGCCTTAGGCTTGACATTGATGGACAAATGACCAAAGCTATTTACAATCTGGGTTATAGCAAGGTGGGTTCCAAATAAAACAATCTCTAATTGTTACCATTAAGCTGGAAAAAATAGTCAGACATCCAAAATTTTATGTCAGCAAGACACTTTTGATGGGTAGCTACGCTAGCTTGGTTAATGGGTCTGATTGGTAAATTAAGCTGTGTGTCATCTGTCTAGCAATGAAAGTGAATGTTATGATTGTGGATAATGTCACCAAGCGGAAGTATGTACATGGGGAAAAAGACGGGGCCCAGAGTTGATCCCGAGGGACACCATAGTGAATAGGTGCTGGGGACGATACCCATGCTCACTGAGAAACGTATGCCACATACACTACTGGTCAAAAGTTTGTACACACCTATTCATTCAAGGGTTTTTCTTTATTTTTACTATTTTCTACATTGTAGAATAATAGTGAAGACATCAACACTACGAAATAACACATATGGAATCGTGTAGTAACCAAAAAGTGTTAAACAAATCAAAATATATTTTATATTTGAGATTCTTCAAATAGCCACCCTTTGCCTTGATGACAGCTTTGCTTTGATGCCAAGAGTGTGGAAAGCTGTCATCAAAGCAAAGGGTGGTAGTGTAGATATGACCTGAACCCGTCGAGGGAAACGCCAGAGATTCCCACCCACTTCTCCAGCCGGTCAGCAAGGATGTTACGATCAATAGTATTAAACCCAGCACTGAGATCTCAAAGAACTAGAATAGAGCATTCATCGGCAGCCAACAGAAGTTCTTTACTGAATTTCAATAACGCCGTTTATGTGCTGTGGCATAGCCATGGTAGCAAAAACAATGGGCAACTGGGCCTGCCCAGCATTTTTATACATGATTCTAAGCATGATGGCATGTTCATTGCTTAATTAACTCAGGAACTACACCTGTGTGGAAGCACCTGCTTTCAATTTACTTTGTATTCCTCATTTACTCAAGTGTTTCCTTTATTTTGGCAATTACCTGTAAGTACATTTGCTCCCATCTGTTTTCCCAGAGGGGTTCCTGTCATACCTTGGCGCAGCGCCGTGATCCTTAGCTCCTTCCATATGAGCAGCTTCAATATGGAGGAGAGGGGCATCCCTTTAAATCACATACTGTATGAGAGGTTTGGAAAGATTACTAGATTTGTTTTTGTCAACACTCTGGTACAGTTACATAATCTCCGTGGGGATACTGGTCTTGTCTCTTTTTAATACCATTTGATTTGGGCGGGCCTATATGCTCTTACAACACCCTGTAGCTTGGATCTGCCTCCCTCCATCTCTCCATTATTGCTGGGCTACTACCCCCACTGTGGAGCCCATCCATCAGAGTGGGGAAGAAAAAAATGTAACTAGAATAAATATTTCATTAGATTATTCCTATGATTTAATGTGCTTCTGACTGGCTTGAGTCTACGGCAATATCTTTGGTCCATTTATAAACGCATTAACACAATGATCCTCCCGACACTAGCTTAATATTGACACTCAGCAGGCAGATGAGAGCAGACATGTTTGTATTGCCTGTCCAGTATGCTGAATCACTCCTGCCACCCATCCTCCTCTCATCAAGTGTGTGTGTGTGTTTCAGTCTTCACAGCTAAACCTGTATCTGTATTCAGAAGCAAATCTGCTAAGATTGACACCCCTATGCAACAATAACCCTCTTACTAGCCACAGAACAACACAGAAAAATACATTTGAAAATAGCTTTGTGTGCTTTTCATGTGCGAGTCCGCAAATCATTAAACTGCTAGCATACTTAAATCAAGAAAAATACAATTGCAACCTTCAGGTAGCCTTCACACACACAGAGAAAAATGAATATTAAACTGAAAGCCTGTTGTGTGAGTGGAGCCTAATTAAAAACAACAGGAGAAGTTTTCACTGTGAGTGATAAATCCAACATCAGGAAATAGTCTACCTATTAATACCAATTGGACGACAATAAACGGCAGGCCATTGACAGTACAGGCAGAATAAATCATTTGAAGAGGGAGACTAGACCGCATGTTTAATTGGCGAAGGCAGCCACTGTTTAGGGAGACTAGCAGCTGATCACCCGAGAGACTGAAGCTTCAGACAATGCACATTTGCTAATCCTCTCGAGTCAAGTTATTATAGCCACGCATTATTATCACGCTTCACAAACTAATTCCTTGTTTTCCCTGATGGATTACCAGAAAGAATCGGTCGAAGGGAAGGAAGGGAGGAAAACAACAGACTACGAATATAATGTAAATCAAAATGACAAAATATGACAAACAACAACTACTCAGTATATGTAAGGACCATTTTGGTTCGATGAATGCAATTTTGCTTCTCTGGAAAATGTGTGTGTGTGTGTGTGTGTGTGTGTGCGTGCGTGCGTGCGTGCGTGCGTACGTATGCGTGTGCGTGTGCACGTGTGTGTGTGCATTCGCGCGTGTAATTTTGAGGAACAATTATACTATTAGATGACATTTATAATCCTTTTTCGTTTATAAAGCATTGACAATAGAAAAACCAGTGAAGTGCAAAGGACTAGTGCTAGGATGATTTCATACTGGAAATTGTGTGGCCAGGATTTATTACATTCCAAGTAAACTGATTCAACTAAACCCTGGCTATTTGACATTAATGAATAAGAATATAAATTGACTTTGACATTCATATTTTGGGTCTGACCTCTAAAATTATTTACTTGAATAGGAGTACTAATCATTTTTATTATTGTTTGGAGAACGAGTAATCTAATCCATTAAATTAGTTGGTGAGATAGGTAATTCAATTCGATTTTATTATCACATAATAGCAGAGACGATGCTTGTCATATTTGAGGAAGTAAGTATTCACTAACAAGAACGTAGCCTTGGTTGTATAATATTTTCATATATAACTTCCAAAAAATCCACAGAAATGGCCATGTTCCAAAATGAAATCTATACATTTACATTGATTAATTTAAGAGGCAATGTTTTACATTTAGTAATATTCCATCACTAAATAGTTTGAGGTAAAATGCTTATGCGACTTCTGTACGATAAAACAACAAAGGCATAAAGTTAACAGGGGTATTTCAGCACCGAAGGCATAAACCCACAGTACTAAGAATAAACTCAAAAAAAATACTTGTTATTGAAAGCTTTTGCATAGAACATTTTCAGGAACTTGTTTTAATTGACAGTAACTTTGTAAAATGTCATGATAAAATGTGACAAATTGATGAAGATAATAAATGAAAGAGATCGAACCTGTACATTGTAAACTACTGACTAGCTGTTGATGTCACGACTTTTATAAATGTACAATTCAAGACTCATCAGTGAATCATCTTTCTGACACACAGAGAAATCCTGCTCATATATTCCATACGCATGCCACCATTCAGGGCCTGACTTCAATTATAACACAACAGTTTGTTGAGAACCAGAACCAAGTACTGCAATCCTTATGCAATGCAGTGCAATAACGTTTTATTCTTTACACACAACTACTGTCTAGTGTGTGAGGTTGAGAAATAGTCCTATTATGGGGACAAGCACACACACACAAACACGCACCTCTCACAGAATTATAGCCATATGTAGGTGTGGGGCATACTAGGGTCCTCTCTAGCTATTGACCTCTGACCTTTGATCACCAACCACAGGTGAGAGAGACATTTGGCAGACATTGAGCTGAATGATTACTGGCTAGTTATTTCACTTCATTAACAGAGACACATTGGAAGGGACATATTCTAGGTGTGGCTCATCACTTACACCAGATACAGCTTGACATCAGAAATTACAAATGTGATTTAAATTTCATCTCAGCTGTGGATAATGTCAAATGTGATTTTGGGTTGATAATGTTGTACACCCATCAAGACATTGTCCATAATGCAGTATGTCTATAATTATATTTTTACTTTCAGAAATGTAAACGCTTCACGTTCATAGTAGCCTATTTGGAATGCCAGAAATGAGTGAACATAATGGCATGATAATGCCAGGTGGCTGCAGGTAGCTTAGCGGTTAAGAGCGTCTGGCCAGTAACTGAAAGGTTGTTGGTTTGAATCCCTGAGCTGACTAGGTGAAAAATCTGCCGATGTGCCCTTGAGCTAGGCACTTAACCCTAATTGCTCTGGGTAACAGTGTCTGTTAAAATGTGTCAGATGTGGCATTTTAAAGATTACCTGTGATGTGTATATTTCTTAATGTCACATAGACATTCACCTGCTAAGCAGGGAAAGCCTTTATCTCAGAGCTTTCATTTGGTCACTAGTCAACTGATTCTGCCATATCCTTTCCTGCTCAACGCATTTTGGCTGTCAGGACCATGGACAGCAACGGGGGCCCAATTCCCATTGATGGAAATATCAACTAACATGGTGCATATTTGAAATTATTATAGCCTTATTTGATCATTAATCACAATTGTGTCATTGTAAAGATTTTTTTAGATCTTGGTGTCTGGACAGCATTTTGGTTTTACACTAAATCCATGGAAGTATGCTATGTAGGCTAAACGATCCTCTGTAATACTGTAACATCAAGAAGCCTTAGTTATTGGTGGCTCCAGTTTCCATGAAGAAGTTTGATGATGATGATGATGAAGATGATGGACGATGCCCTACACTGACGATGATGAATAAGGCAACGTCGTTCACTATCATTGTTTATTTTTTATTTTTTTTATTGAACCTTTATTTAACTCCATTCTGTCGGTCCCGTGTGGCTCAGTTGGTAGAGCATGGTGTTTGCAATGCCAGGGTTGTGGGTTCGATTCCCATGGGGGACCAGTACGGAGAAAAAATGTAGGAAATGTATGCACTACTGTAAGTCGCTCTGGATAAGAGCGTCTGCTCAATGACTACATTGTGGAGTTAAATGGCTTCCATGACTTCCCCGACTGCATTAGAAAACAAACATTGAATCTTAAAGCTGCAATATGTACATTTTTGGGCGACAAGACCAAATTCACATAGAAATGTGTTATAGATCTGTCATTGTCATTGAAAGCAAGTCTAAGAAGTGGTAGATCTGTTCTATGTGCGCTATATCTATGCTCCGCTCCCCCTTAAGTTTTGTTTTTGTGTCATAAACTTTCAGTTTAGTACACCATCTTCAAACAGCTGAAAATACAATATTTTTGGTTATGCAAAATATATTTCACAGCGATTTAGATGGTACAATGATTTTCTTCATTCTACTTGCTTGTTTTGTCACATAAACTGAAATTAGGTGAACTATTAGAATTTCAGCAACATGAAATGGTGGAGAGTTTCTGCATAGCACATCTTCAAAGGGATAGTTTGGGATTTTGGAAATGCAGTTTAAAGGAAGTTTCTAACTAGCATTAGTGCAATGACTGCTACTGTAGCACGCTAGCTGTTCCTGTAGACTTCCAGCCATTGTGCTAACACTAGCAAAACTACCTCTAACTTCCTTCATATTCAATGCAAATACATAAAAATGGTATCCACGAGTTCATCCGCCAATGGGGAAGTAGATAAAGGGCCTCGTTGCCTAAATCCCAAACTATCCCTTTAACATTGTCTTTTTGTTGGTGGCTTATTTACATCCACCTCCATAAGCCCAACATGGCAACACACCATAGCAGCAGCAACACTGCTGGCTGCGCGCAGTAGAAACGTTTGTCATCTCTTGACAGTCCTTGCGTCCCTATTTTGTACATTCTGGCACCGAATCTATTTGGTTTTGGGCTTAGCTTCTACTTGAGCAGCACATGGTGGGATGTTACAGAAAGCATATGGATAAATAAAGGATGCTGTCTGTACCTAAAACATGGGAGAGTCAAGGGGAGGCTCTTTAAAAATGTAGCCCTTTTCTGCCCCAATTCTGAGAGAGCGTTATGAAAATACAAATACATTGGATACATTTATATGAAATATTATCACGTTTGAAATCTGTAAACACTCAAGTCGTTCGGATGTGTATGCGTGAAAGCAATAATATAAGCTAAGAATCAGCGCGAGACCCCTACAACTATGACATCTCCCTATGTGCATGCCCATGGCCACATTAGAATATTTGGGAACATGAGACCACGATGATTAAAAGTAGCCTAGGTTATCATGCATGTTTGACGAAAAATAGTAAAAATAATTATTCCTTCAATTCTGTACAATCATTTAGAGAGCTAAATGTTGAGTTAGACCAAAAAAAATGGTGCGTAATGCAAAAGTCGCCAGCCATAAGACTGGCAATTGTAGGCTACGTAATATTGTAATCAAACGAAATACAGTTAATTGTATTAGGCCTTGCTATATGCCATTGGATGGGGGGGGGGGGGGGGGGGGGGCACACGTTACCTTTGTGCATGCCGGTGTATCGGTCCTTTAGAACTGTCAGTTCGTGGATTTTCCCGAACTGTTCAAACAGAGGTTTCAGGTCTTTTTCCTCTAAGTTCCGCGGTATCTGCCCGATAAACAGCTTTATGGCATCTTGGTCTTTCATGTTGCCGCTCTCCGGATGAATGGAAATGGATTCTGACCCGTTCATGGGTTTAGGAAATGTGATCTGAGAGTACTGGTGCTGGTGAGGGATAAGTAGTAGTGGTTGTTCGGTAGGTGGTGCCCCAGGTCCAGTGAAAACCAGGCTGGTGTGAGCGGGATGGGGCTGCTGTGATTGCTGCTGCCTTCTTGTTTCAGTCTGAGTGAATCTGGCCATTCTGAGCTGGGAGCACACTGGATAATAATGACAACACACACACACACACTGAGAGAGAGCAAGCACTCAGCTGGAAACCAGGCTCACCTTCTATCCAACACACAATACTATTCTGTTAGCAGCACTAACGATGACATCACTTTTCTATGATAATGAGGTAACCTTCAAAATAAACACCCGCATTTCAAAACATTGCAAAACTCATTCAAAATATATAACATTTTGATAGATTTTTATTGTTCTTATAACCAAATACAAGAAGGAATTTATGGGGAAAAAAATGTAACATGTTTTTAAAAGCATTATTTTAAGACCGCTATTGAAAAATACAATGTTCAGACTGGTATGTTGACAATATTGGGCCTATAGTGAAAAAAATCTATTATTTGTGCAGATGTAAAAGTGTTGTTGGGAGTACTCAGTAGGGTCTGTAGAATCTATATAGGGTGTCATTTCATCGGGCACTGAATAATATGGAGGGTTGCTGGCCTTTTACTACAACAATTCCATTACAATGATCTTTTGAAGTTACATCTGAAGCAACAAATTGTGTTAATGTGCCCTGCGTCTTTTGCGAGTCAGCAATTACAGTCTGTCTTGTGACAGCAAAGAGGTTATGCAAAATGTTTCTAGAACGGCCAACAACTGATGGGGTTTTAAGCATGTGATAGTGAACTTAAACTCAAATTGAACAGTTATAGCCATACAGTAGATATCCAACATATAGTCAGTAGTAGTAATTGCATTACATTAAATCTTAAAATGATGGATTTTTTTTAAGCCAGCATGAAAGAGAATTAAAGGATATACTACTTCCAATTCAGAAACATCAGGCATTCCAGTATCTGGTAATGCATGGTGTTGAGATGGACGTGACACTAAACTATACAAATGGGTGCCCCCATTTTAGAAAACAGTCAGAAGGTATTAGTTGTGGTGTTTATGTGTGCTTGTTCTCTAAAGCAGTTTTATCAGAGCGCAATGTGAATACGCTTTGTCACAATGGCATGCGAGAGTATCTTTTACATGAGTTATAACGGAGGGGAAATCACTTCATTGAAAGAAGTTAAGGTTTTAAGTTTGAAGAATACTACAGACTCTCTTTTAATGGATTTTAAACTGTAGAAGTGGCATTTAAAAATAGTACACGCAAAACAACAGTCCTTACGTCAACAGTGAAGAGTCGACTCCGGGATGCCTGCCGGCTGCCTGCCGCCTTGGGGCGGCAGGCAGCCTAGTGGTTGGAGCGTTGGACTAGTAACCGAAAGGTTGCAAGATCAAATACCCGAGCTGACAACGTAAATATCTGTCGTTCTGCCCCTGAACAAGGCAGTTAACCCACTGTTCCTAGGCCGTCATTGAAATAAGAATTTGTTCTTAACTGACTTAAAAAAAGGAAGAAAAAAAAATACATATTGTAAGCAGAGTTGCAAAGAAAAAGCCATATCTCAGACTGGCCAATAAAAATAAATATTAAGATGGGCAAAAGAACACAGACACGAGACAGAGGAACTCTACCTAGAAGGCCAGCATCCCGGAGTCACCTCTTCACTGTTGACGTTGAGACTGGTGTTTTGCGGGTATTATTTAATGAAGCTGCCAGTTGAGGACTTGTGAGGCGTCTGTTTCTCAAACTAGACACTCTAATGTACTTGTCCTCTTGCTCAGTTTTGCACCAGGTCCTCCCACTCCTCTTTCTACTCTGGTTAGAAACATTTTGCGCTGTTCTGTGAAGGGAGTAGTACACAGTGTTGTACGAGATCTTCAGTTTCTATGCAATTTCTCACATGGAACAAGAATAACAAGAATAGACTGACGTGTTTCAGAAGAAAGCTCTTTGTTTCCGGCCATTTTGAGCCTGTAATCGAACCCACAAATGCTGATGCTCCAGATACTGAAATAGTCTAAAGAAGGCCAGTTTTATTGCTTATTTAATCAGAACAACAGTTTTCAGCTGTGCTAACATAATTGCTAAAGGGTTTTCTAATGATCAATTAGCCTTTTAAAATGATAAACTTGGATTAGCTAACACAACGTGCCATTGGAACACAGGAGTGATGGTTGCTGATAATGGGCCTCTGTACGCCTATGTAGATATTCCATAAAGAATCATCCGTTTCCAGCTGCAATAGTCATATACAACATGAACAATGTCAACACTGTATTTCCGATCAATTTGATGTTATTTTAATGGACAAAACATTTGCTTTTCTTTCAGAAACAAGGACATTTCTAAGTGACCCCAAACTTTTGAACGGTAGTGCATTTTGATTTGTTTAACACTTTTTATATATATATATATATATATATATATATATATATATATATATATATATATATATATATAGCATGTATAGGCCTACATGGTATTGCATTGGGACCACTGGAATGGGTGGAATTAGAAAGTGCTGCTGGGTATGTAGACCTCAGTCCCCCAAGAAATAACACCATATATAGATTCTACAGACCCTACTGAGTATTCCCAACCCCACTTTTACATCAGCACAGAGTAGTTTTTTTCTCTATAAGCCAATATGTAATTTATAGTCCTACAGTCTATTGCATTGCAGTGAATGGAGTAAGGAGTCCCCAGCACTCTATATTGAACCCCTTGCACAGCACAATTTAAGGTTTGTAGACTCTATTGAGTAATTTGAATTACATATTATTTGTAATATAACCAACACAATACCTATGAACATACCAGTATTTGTGTAAACTCTCTTAAGAAATGCTGATATAAATAATACAATATTAAAATGAAAGTACATCAAATTATCACTTTTTTTTAAAGGTGGTTGCAATACTTTGAAAAACAGTTGTTTTACTACAGTCACGCCAAAAAAATCGATATTCCCAAAAATGTGTATGTATTTGTAGGGGGACTCTTATTTTGAAGGAAAAAAAGATCCTCGATCGTGCTGCCAGTGTAATATCCTGCTGCCAGGAGAACGGTAATCCGACACACTCGCACACAACATAGTACGAGAGAGGGGCTGATTGGGGGGAGAACGACTACACGAAAGCGATAGGCATATTCACCGCTCTTGAGCGACACCCACAGATGTCGGTATGATACTGCACCATCAGAGTGCAAATTCTTTGCATTGCCCAACCTGCTTGGAGAAGTTTGGGGCCACCTCCTTCCTTTTCTAAACTTCCCAATTCTTCCAGAAAACAGGCCACTATGCTTCTTTATCTCAAGTCCCTTACAGCCAGGCATGCCTTTGATGGCCTCTCAGTAGTTTCATCCCACTCTGACACCAGTGGAGCACTGTATGATACAATATGGTACTGTCCTTTAAATTAATATTTTTTTATTTGCTTACACGTTGTTTCCAATAGGCTACATACTGCTTTAAACCTCCAGGACAAAACCTGCAGCATCTTTCGATGCAAATAAATATGTGTGTAAAACTTCCCACTTTATTTCCATACTATTACCCTCAAAGTTAAAACTTCCCACTTTATTTCCATACTATTACCCTCAAAGTTAAAACTTCCCACTTTATTTCCATACTATTACCCTCAAAGTTAAAACTTCCCACTTTATTTCCATACTATTACCCTCAAAGTTAAAACTTCCCACTTTATTTCCATACTATTACCCTCAAAGTTAAAACTTCCCACTTTATTTCCATACTATTACCCTCAAAGTTAAAACTTCCCACTTTATTTCCATACTATTACCCTCAAAGTGAAAACTTCCCACTTTATTTCCATACTATTACCCTCAAAGTTAAAACTTCCCACTTTATTTCCATACTATTACCCTCAAAGTTAAAACTTCCCACTTTATTTCCATACTATTACCCTCAAAGTTAAAACTTCCCACTTTATTTCCATACTATTACCCTCAAAGTTAAAACTTCCCACTTTATTTCCATACTATTACCCTCAAAGTGAAAACTTCCCACTTTATTTCCATACTATTACTCTCAAAGTTAAAACTTCCCATTTTATTTCCATACTATCATTCCTTTATTTTGTCCCCATTTATTGCTAATTGTCTTGATGGTCTTGCATCGTTAGTTGCAGTGTTCAATCCATTGACTTCTTACTCTCTCTTCTGGAATATAAGAGGCGGCTTCAGTTAACTACAGTGTCAAACAGCATGTAACAATGAACATTACACTGTCTACCAGTGGAGGCTGATGAGAGGAGCTATAGGAGGACAGGCTCATTGTAATGGCTGGAATGGAATCAATGGGAGAGTCAAACATGGTGTTTCCATATGTTTGATACCGTTCCATTAATTCCATTCCAGCCATTACAATGATCCTGTCCTCCTATAGCTCCTCCCACCAGCTTCCACTGCTGTCTACAGTCTGGTAATTAGTGGGATATATTTCTGAACCACCAAATCAGCTCTTCCCCATTAAAAACCATGATCAGATCATAATCCATGCATCTGATTACTCAACAGATAATGGGAGAAAATTAGCAATGTAATAATGGAGAAAGGTTTTTTAGTCTGTGTGTTACTTCAAGAAACGTATGCATTTCCAAAGATGAATGGATAGTGCAGGCTAGCATACTATTATTTAACAAAAAACTACCCCGACTAACTTCATATAGGCTTCATTCATTTGTCCTCTCTATTTACAAATGCTGTCAAGAACACTTACACAGAAAATACATCTGTTCTTTGCAACTAAAGCCATGGCTTATAAAGCCAACTAACAAATAAAACAATACAGAATTTAAATACAGAACAGACAGCTATTTTGTAAAGTGAGGTATGTAAAACAAAGGGCTTTAATTGAACATATCTGCAGGATGTTAAAGCCATTTAACAGTGGATTAAATAAAGTGATATACTGTCAGTGACAACAGGTTCGCTTGTGTAGAGGGGAATCGATCTGGGCTGTCATGGCTGCTCACTGGGCACCGTGGGGGGTCTAGATCTTCGGGATGTCTCGGATTATCTTCTTCAGCTGGTTCCACTTCTCCAGGTTTAACGCCACACCTGAGGGAGACACAGACCAGTGAAGGGGAGTGTGTTTAAAATGCATATTTTCCAGGATGTTGAAAAGGCATCTTTTCCGGACGTTGAAAAATATGTATTTTCCAGATGTTGAAGTCAGGCTCATTTTTGGTTCTGAATGAAAGTTCAAAATACTTATTTTCCTGATGTTGAAAATACATATTTTACAGACGTTGAAAATATGTATCTTCCAGATGTTGAAATCAGGCTAATTTTTCGTTCTAAATGAAAGTTGAAAATAAGTCATTTATAGACGTCTATGTTTGGGCTAAATCAAGGCTGGTCCAGACAGGACAACATCTGAACCAAACATACACTTGTATGATTGGTTCAGATTTGGTCCGGACCAGACCAAAAACCAAGGTCTGTGGATGTGGAAATCAAGGCCGGTCTGGAACTGCGCCAAAAAAAGACGTCCAAAGGGCATGGTCATTGGTCTATGCTTACTGAGGTGTAGTTTACAGTGTTGCCTGAAAGTTAATTTTATGAATGCCCATCTATGTGGTAAGGCTACCGTTTGTAAAACACCAAACAACGACGTCCGGACAGGACCCCCAAAAAAGACGTCGGCTCGTGCTTACTGGGGTGTAGCATACCTTGTCGGTGCAATGGAATTTTATGAATGCCGTCCATTTGGTAGGCCCACTGTTTGTAAAACAGGATTTTGCATTGGCTTTATTAGTTCTGATTCATGTGGCTAATCAATTTGGCTGTTTAAGCTCTGAATATCAGCTACCCAACTTTATCAAGAGTTATCGCAAGCCTATTTGCAATGTGTTTACACAGCGGGAAAGGCAGAAGTATTCACTGATCATGACAATGGGGTGAAACTCCTGGACAACAGTTGTGATTGTCCATTCCATATTGTCCATTTAACTTTGACCCGTCCTGTTTTTAGGATATGTTGTTTGTTAACATGGCAGCTTATTTTTGTTGTTGATTGAGCCCCATTTAGGTTAGGATATTTTATCTGAGAAACCTGCATGATGTAAAAAGTGTCCGACTCATTACATTGTCATACATTTAATCTCCAGCCTGTAGGCTACAGAAAAGGCCACATGCTCTTTCTACCATACCCTATATCTGCTACATGATTTGTTACTAGATTTTTTTGACAGAACGTTGGAGCGCTGCAGAGATGTGTCTCTCCAACAGCACTCTGGAGAAGAGCACTGAGAATGGACAAGCAAAATATTTGCACCCCTGTCTTAGAGTGGGCACTGCTGATGAAAGGGCAGCATCAGTGCTCACCTAAAAAGCTCATATGCCACTCGTTGAGAGAAATTGTCATTGTTTTTGTACAGAATTATGTGAGGTTTTATGTGTTGTTGTTGGAGGTGCATCTTGGTCAGTTCATCAATCTGCCGCCATAGGCGGTCACCTAATTGTGCCTAATGAGCGGGCCGGCCGTGGTGCCGGGGTCCACATTGACAGGGAAGATCAATACAATAACTGCAGGGCGGGGTTCACTCTCTGACATTTCTTATTCTTTTTCTGAGATGTTTGATATGTTTGAATAACATGCCACACAGCACCCTGAAACAAGATTGAAGGTTTTTAATTCATTTTTGTATTTTTACCCACCACTTTTATTTTAGTTTTATTCAAGTGGACATGTATTGAATTCCAAAGGCATCTATCCGGCCACCTCAGTGGGAGATAGCAAGGACAGGACAGCCAAAGCAGAATAGTTTTGGCAGACAGCTTGGTACCTTGGCCTGCTTATATGTGCAGCAGAGAAACAAAAAGGGCCAACCATCATATACTCTATATAGCTTATTGGATAAGAAGCCTATGTTGTCACACTGCTACTGCCCTAGCCTTAAACTACAAGGATGTCGAGTGGCTATTTTGAGAGGGTGGAGGTCGTTGAGGCAGGGGAGCCAAGAGTGAGAACTTCCTGTACATGCGTTTTTATTGACAATTTCCATTAGCGTTTCACCAGGCTGGAGGCCTGAGACAACAAATCAATAGTGGGAACTAAAATGTTACATACAATTCACAGTAGCATTAATGCTGCTTCTTGTTAACCACTGAATCGGCACAGCGAGGCAGCCAAGCTTGATCTCCACAGCCTGGCCTGTAGTGACTGAGGCCCAGGACGAGCCATGACAGTCAGCTGAGGGAGCCACTTAGCATTCTGCACTGCTCATTAATTAATTCACACACACACACACACACACACACACACACACACACACACACACACACACACACACACACACACACACACACACACACACACACACACACACACACACACACACACACACACACACACACACAGAATGATTCTTAAATGCTCTGGCTGACATGGCAAACTTCACCAACCGTATATCTGACAAATAAGCACACAGTGTTTGAGATAATTCACCACTGCACTCTAGTTCTGCATTGCAAAGCACGCTCACTCAACTGGAAGGTTTTGTTCAAGAAAATTAGTGTGATGGGATGGCATATTGCACCAAAGCCCTTTATGGACCGCTAGCTTCAACCTCTCAGATGTAAAGTCCCCTATTTAGGGGACCTGCGTGGTTCTGGTACCAATTTTTACCATCATTTTCTCTTATAAATCAATCTGTGGAAACCATAGATCGAATTGGCTTGTATTGAGCGATAGCCCTGGTTCCACGGACACGGAAGTATATTCTGACCGCCTGTGATATGTAGGATGTGAAATCTGAAACCACTTGAAGCTGGGACCATTTCATTCGCTCTTCCGACTGTCCATCAACTCCTGGCTGAACCCTACATCACAACTGACAAAGCATATGCCTGCAATCCTTACATTGTAGTGCAAAAGGAGATTATGGTTACCACACTCAGAGATCGATTTATAACCATTAATCTAAAATAATTAACAGATTTTAAACAAAAAACACTTTGTTTGTCAAATATGGACAATATTAATATAAGGTGAAAGTTGATTTCCTAACGAGTTCAGGAAGCCAAGCTACAATTACAATATTTAGCAGACGCTCTTATCCAGAGCGACTTACAGTAGTGAATGTATACATTTCATACAATTTCATACATTTTATTTTTTTCTGTGCTGGCCCCCCGTGGGAATCGAACCCACAACCCTGGTGTTGCAAACACCATGCTCTACCAACTGAGCTACAGGGAAGTCACAAGCTAGAGCCCTGTGTGACGTTCACATCGGAGGGGGAGATGTTTTGATCAAGAGAGACCTTTAGAAAATATGCATATTTTCTCTAACACTAAACGTACGAATATGTATTTTACAGTTATAAGGAAGGTGAAATGTTATGAGTAATCAATTTAATAGTTATAAGGAAGGTGAAATGTTATGGGTAATCTATTTTATAGTTATAAGGAAGGTGAAATGTTATGAGTAATCTATTTTATAGTTATAAGGAAGGTGAAATGTTATGGGTAATCTATTTTATAGTTATAAGGAAGGTGAAATGTTATGGGTAATCTATTTTATAGTTATAAGGAAGGTGAAATGTTATGAGTAATCTATTTTATAGTTATAAGGAAGGTGAAATGTTATGGGTAATCTATTTTATAGTTATAAGGAAGGTGAAATGTTATGGGTAATCTATTTTATAGTTATAAGGAAGGTGAAATGTTATGGGTAATCTATTTTATAGTTATAAGGAAGGTGAAATTTTATGAGTAATCTATTTTATAGTTATAAGGAAGGTGAAATGTTATGGGTAATCTATTTTATAGTTATAAGGAAGGTGAAATGTTATGGGTAATCTATTTTATAGTTATAAGGAAGGTGAAATTTTATGAGTAATCTATTTTATAGTTATAAGGAAGGTGAAATGTTATGGGTAATCTATTTTATAGTTATAAGGAAGGTGAAATGTTATGGGTAATCTATTTTATAGTTATAAGGAAGATGAAATGTTATGTGTAATCTATTTTATAGTTATAAGGAAGGTGAAATGTTATGGGTAATCTATTTTATAGTTATAAGGAAGGTGAAATGTTATGGGTAATCTATTTTATAGTTATAAGGAAGGTGAACTCTTATAGTTAGTGGTTTTAAAATTTGCCAATACTATATTTAGAAAGCATATAAGTAATTTCAAGCCTTATTCATACAGTTTTGGTGAATAGGAAATACGTCATAAAATATTTCATATTTTTATAATATTTGTACTGCATATTTAAGTTTGTATCCTCAAAAGTGGCTACACCTCAGCAATTAATAACTCCTTTTCACCAGAAAGGTGACATTTTAAGTTTTATTGGAGTATGCAATATTACTAGTTATTGTTTATGGTCCTCTCATGATAAATAATTTATTTTGGGGATAACGTAGATTACATTTTAGAAATAAGCTTTTTGTGTGTATGGAACATTTCTGGGATCTTTTATTTTAGCTCATGAAACATGGGACCAACACTACATGTTGTGTTTATATTTTTGTTCAGTATTGTTTGTTACATTTAAGAGATTGAATGGCGTGGATGTGAAAAGAGCACTCTGTCTGTACGATAGCCAACCTTTCCTCCCGGCTTCAGGAGATTGAATGGCGTGGATGTGAAAAGAGCACTCTGTCTGTACGATAGCCAACCTTTCCTCCCGGCTTCAGGAGATTGAATGGCGTGGATGTGAAAAGAGCACTCTGTCTGTACGATAGCCAACCTTTCCTCCCGGCTTCAGGAGATTGAATGGCGTGGATGTGAAAAGAGCACTCTGTCTGTACGATAGCCAACCTTTCCTCCCGGCTTCAGGAGATTGAATGGCGTGGATGTGAAAAGAGCACTCTGTCTGTACGATAGCCAACCTTTCCTCCCGGCTTCAGGAGATTGAATGGCGTGGATGTGAAAAGAGCACTCTGTCTGTACGGTAGCCAACCTTTCCTCCCGGCTTCAGGAGATTGAATGGCGTGGATGTGAAAAGAGCACTCTGTCTGTACCGTAGCCAACCTTTCCTCCCGGCTTCAGGAGATTGAATGGCGTGGATGTGAAAAGAGCACTCTGTCTGTACGATAGCCAACCTTTCCTCCCGGCTTCAGGAGATTGAATGGCGTGGATGTGAAAAGAGCACTCTGTCTGTACCGTAGCCAACCTTTCCTCCCGGCTTCAGGAGATTGAATGGCGTGGATGTGAAAAGAGCACTCTGTCTGTACGATAGCCAACCTTTCCTCCCGGCTTCAGGAGATTGAATGGCGTGGATGTGAAAAGAGCACTCTGTCTGTACGATAGCCAACCTTTCCTCCCGGCTTCAGGAGATTGAATGGCGTGGATGTGAAAAGAGCACTCTGTCTGTACGATAGCCAACCTTTCCTCCCGGCTTCAGGAGATTGAATGGCGTGGATGTGAAAAGAGCACTCTGTCTGTACGTTAGCCAACCTTTCCTCCCGGCTTCAGGAGATTGAATGGCGTGGATGTGAAAAGAGCACTCTGTCTGTACCGTAGCCAACCTTTCCTCCCGGCTTCAGGAGATTGAATGGCGTGGATGTGAAAAGAGCACTCTGTCTGTACGATAGCCAACCTTTCCTCCCGGCTTCAGGAGATTGAATGGCGTGGATGTGAAAAGAGCACTCTGTCTGTACGATAGCCAACCTTTCCTCCCGGCTTCAGGAGATTGAATGGCGTGGATGTGAAAAGAGCACTCTGTCTGTACGATAGCCAACCTTTCCTCCCGGCTTCAGGTCGCCCATGTCAGTGGTGTCAACTCTCTGATATCGTTCTGGACCTTGCCTCGGAAGAAACACCCTAACGTACCTCATCTTTCCTATCTGCAGACCAGAGAGAGTGTTACATAGAACGTGCTCGAGTGCAGAAATGTCTGCTGGTTTTAGACCTATAGTGATGTGGCTGTTTGCAAATCAGTGACTTTTATTGGAGCGTTGGAGCTGTTCCTCCCTGCTTCTTCTGGGCTGGGCCACCTGACGCTGGGAGCCTCTTACTCTTTACCTCGGGGACAGGCTTACAGGAGAGAAATGTATTTTCAAGACCATCTTTATTATAATTCACATTACGTAAGCGTTCATTAACAAAGCGTTCTCCCCATCTGTTTCGGTAAAAAGCTGAAGGAAAGGGCTGGAGAAATGGAACCACTCTAAAATTCATAGAGTTACGGGTGCAAGAACGGACCTTCCAGGATATCAAAATGATAGTTTTAACCATGTTTTATGGCTATATAGTGTTTGTTTACATTTACTTTGTTTACAAATATTGACGTGAAACAAGCTTATATTTTGGGTTCTGATGGGGTACGACATTTGAACTAAGCTCATGAGGCATTTCTAAGTTACATTCTTCAAGAATCAATGGGCATATTCCATTAATTCAGAAACCTAAAAATGGATGAAGCAACTGCAGATTGCCCCTTTAAAGAGGATGCTAAAAATATTGTACCATGATCAGTATAGTACCATGATCAGTATCAATGCACAGTTCATGTATTCTGAGTCCAAATCAATTGAAATGAATGGTTTGTGTAAGTGGAATTTAATGAGACACTACATGGCAGTGCAGAGATGAGATGACATACCTTGTCACTGCTGCTACCTGACTCCTGGGATTTGAGAATGAACTTAAATCAAACTTAAAATCAATCAATTTGCATGTGTTTAAGATGAACAGTCAGGAGTAAACTAAATCAGCCATCGTATCTGGATCAGCAAAGTAGATGTAGGCCATTAAACTTGAATTAAGTTGTATGCAGAAGTGCGCACAACTGCCTCTCAATCTCTTTCTTTGGGAAATGGAATCATTAGCAAACCAAATGCAGGCTGGAATGTTGACTGGCACTATCCATTCAATGCATTATTTCAATTAATATCCTCATGTGTAGTTTATTCATTCAATTTGCATTTCTCCGTCAATTCAATTTTCATGGAGTTAAAATGTATGTTAAAAGTTGCACTGATGCTAGTTAGCATATTGGTCTAGGTAGCCCAGTAATTTAATATCTAGCCGAAGAGCATTTCAATCATAGTGGGAGGAAAGGCCACAAGCTGTATACACGGCTGTATCTAGAGAATATCACTCTAAAGTTAATGAATAACATAATTGCATAAAGCAGCAAATTCTACTTGATTCTAATTACCAATTAACAAACTGATTGAGAGGGGACCACAAACACCTGAGCTAAGGAGGCAAGGGCCCTTTTCAAACAGATATAAATGTTTTAAACAGGGCTCTTTTTCTTTGCATCCTTAAGATAACCTATGTGGAAAACTATTGAACACTAGCCTATACTGAGCCCATCCTGTCATACTAAGACAGTTGGTTATTTCTTAAAGTAGGCTAAAGTAAAAAAGAAATGCCTCTACTTTGGCAATGTTTATCTCGAAATCGATGCACCTATGCTTTCCCGCCACCAGAGAGAAACAGAACTCAGCTCTAATTTTACAGGCTACTGATATCCTAAACTCTCGTGGACAGACTACTAAACATAAATGGTATCTGACCAAATTACGCACAATTTTTGTTCTAGGTTAATGGAGATTAGCCTACTGCATATCCCAAAATGATGTGGCCACAATAATTTCCTGTGAACTGAAATAATTCTCAGTCAAAAATAAATGTTTCATCCCTACACAAATGTTGCTGACAAAGAATACAAATATTGTCAGCATGGTATTTGCTAGCCCATTCATAGACGATAATGTTAATTATAAACTGGGTGGTTCGAGCCCTGAATGCTGATTGGCTGACAGCCGTGGTATATCAGACCGTATACCACGCGTATGACAACGTTTTTATTTTTACTGCTGTAATTGCATTGGTAGCCAGTTTATAGTAGCAATAAGGCACCTCAGGGGTTTGTGGTATATGGCCAATATACCACGGCTAAGGGCTGTATCCAGGCACTCCACGTTGCGTTGTGCATAAGAACAGTTCTTAGCCGTGGTATAATGGCCATATACCACACCCCTTCGTGCCTTATTGCTTAAACATACAGTATACCATCTATTCACGAACCTGTCAGCTGACAGAGGCAGATGCACCCACACTCCACTCCCGAATCTTGTCTAAACTTCAATACTTTGTCTAAATGTCAATAGGCTATGCCACGCTTGCTATACGGTTTTGGAAACATTTGGAACTAAACTTTCACGTCAGCGAGAAAGATTTAAAAAAAGTTAAATTACTACACACATTTATCAGGTTAGGGTTTCCACTCTGTAATATTTCCGTCTTACAGCGCTTGTTTACGGAAGACCACCTGTTCTAATTAATTATTGAAACATCTCCAAACACCTGTCTGTAACAGAAGGATGTCATAATAGTGTTGTAGCTGAAAAATAGCTGGCTGCAACTGTGTGAAAACCAGTTAAACAGTCTACAGTAAGCGTATATTTTGCATTTCTGAAATTATTTTGATGTGATGTGGAAGTAAAGGGTTTTATGTTTCCAAAACCGTTTCAAAAGCAAGTATTATTAACGTTTCTAAACGTAAAAACAGAGCGTTGGGATTGTAGTTCACATGAAGCCTGCGGTTGATCATACCTTCAGCTGAGAACCCTAGAGGGGGAAGCTGTGGGCCTAGCTATTTGCCTGAATCTTTTTTGTCAAGGCTCTGTAGTTTGGCCATGTTTAACTCAGCCTTATCCCCCACTTTCCCTATTTATACTGCTACTTGTGAACATGGAAGACATAAAATATACTGTTTCTAAGATTTTATTGAGTACTGTTCATATAAGGAAATCAGTCAATTGAAATAAATGAACTAGGCCCTAATCTATGGATTTCACATGACTGGGAATACAGGTATGCATCTGTATCAGATACCTTTAAAAAGTAGGGGTGTGGATCAGAAAACCAGTCAGTATCTGGTGTGACCACCATTTGCCTCATGCAGCGCGACACATCTCCTTTGCATAGTTGATCAGGTTGTTGATTATTGTCCCACTCCTCTTCAATGGCTGTGTGAAGATGCTGGATATTGGCGGGAACTGGAACACGCTGTCGTACACGTCGATCCAGAGCATCCCAAACGTGCTCAATGGGTGACATGTCTGATGAGTAGGCAGGCTATGGAAGAACTGGGACATTTTCAGCTTCCAGGAATTGTGTACATGGGGCTGTGTAATATCATGCTGAAAAATGAGGTGAAGGCATGACAGTGGGCCTCAGGATCTTGTCTCGGTATCTCTGTGCATTCAAATTGCCATAGATAAAATACACTTGTGTTTGTTGTCCGTAGCTTATGCCTGCCCATACCATAACCCACCGCCACCATGGGGCACTCTGTTCAAAATGTTGACATCAGAAAACTGCTCGCCCACCATAGACGTGGTCTGCGGTTATGAGGCATATTGCCAAATTCTCTAAAACGACATTGGAGGCGGCTTATGGTAGAGAAATGAACATTAAATGATCTGGCAACAGCTCTGATTATTCATGCAGCCAGCATGCTAATTGCACACTCCTTCAAAATCTGTGTTTAGAGTGGCCTTTTATTGTCCCCATCACAAGGTGTGTAATGATCATGCTGGTTAATCAGCTTCTTGACATGCCACAACTGTCATGTGGATGGATTATCTTGGCAAAGGAAAAATGCTCACTAACAAGGATGTAAACAAATTTGTACGCAACATTTTATAGACATAAGCTTTAAGTGCATATGTAAAATGTCTGGAATCTTTTATTTCAGCTCATGAAACATGGGACCAACATTTTATATGTTGCGTTTATATTTTTGTTCATTGTAAATTAGCAGAGGCACATAGAGAAACCCCCTATGGACACTCAAATGGATTGCAACCGGTATTGCATTACCTTGACACAAACCTACACATTACAAAAATGTGTCAAAAGTAGAACATTGTTTTTTGCATAGCCTACCATGTGTTATACCTCTGTGGGTTCTGTAGAGTTCATCATGAACAAAGACAGTAGTTGGATAGTGAAGAATATAGGCCTAATAATGCCCAGTTGCACTTAAGAAGGTATTTCGGGGAGAGTAAAATGTGATTTTCCACTAATTGGTCATTTGACCAATCAGATCACCTCTGAAAAAGATCTAATGTGAATAGATCTGATTTGATTGGTCAAAAGACCAATTGATGACACTTCCTTTTAAGGGGTCCTTGTTACAGGTTCATTCCATGTGTAAATACACCTTAACAAGTATTTTAGTTAACTGTAACAACTCATAGTTACATTGTAATAAGAACACGTAACTGGTAGTAATTGCGGTCTGTAATTACAGAAGTGTAACAAGAAATTATTGTTAGCACGCTTGTTACAAACAGGCAGGTTTCCACTAAATCCAGCAACTTCGTGTTTCACTTCTTCTCTGCTGCATCCGATTCATTAGCAACTGTGACAACGGTTGGGATCCCTTGTGGATGCGCTGGGTATCAGAGATTATAGCCTGGGCTCAATGGGCTATTATTACTTAGCCATTCATGTGCACTGTTCAAAATATATCTTGTCAACGTTGTTGCTAGCACTTGCCCCCAAAATAAAGCATACCATAGTTACTAATTGTTGCACATGATTTAGATAGTTAAAATTAAGTGTATCTGGAGGGGTACTTACCTGTAACTAATGTGTATTTATACATGGGTTGCACCTCCGT
Source organism: Salmo trutta (assembly GCF_901001165.1). NCBI lineage: Eukaryota > Metazoa > Chordata > Actinopteri > Salmoniformes > Salmonidae > Salmo > Salmo trutta. The sequence goes on along the minus strand of NC_042960.1, from coordinate 54,467,025 downwards.
TGCGTTGTTGCCATTGTTATCAATGTTCTACAGACGCCGCATCCATACTGATGCTCCAAAGTAGAATGGGGCTAATGACTTTAAACCGGGGATAATGTCTGTTTCATCTACATTACACTATAGGGGTTTAGGAATATGACGCCATTGCTAAATTCTTTACATATTTAGTAGGAAACAACTTTGCCATCATCATCATCATGTTGTGAAATGTACTTTAGACAGATGGCAATGTTGTCATTAGTTAGCAAAGTTAGTCAAAGTTAGCTAGCAATGATAACATTTGCTAGCTAAAATCTGGAGGTCTCCCCTCAATTATAGCTAGCTAACTAACGCTACACTGCAACTAAAGTCAATCTGGCGACATCAAAATTCAGACCAAAAGTTTTACTACTAATTATTTGTCTCCAGAACGCTATGTTGGAGATCCAGAAACCTGTCGGGCGTTTCTCTCCCAGTGTTCCCTCATCTTCGAGCTGCAACCTTCTTAATTTCCCTCGGATCGCTCGAAGATAGCGTACCTGTTATCACTCATGTCCGGGAAAGCACTCCTGGGAGCAACAATCCACCGTTTGCCTCAGCCTGAGGAGTTTGTGGAGGAGGCAAGAAAAGTGTTCAATTCTCCGTTGTCCAGGAGAGGCTGCTCGGAAGCCACTTCAACTGCGACAAGACTCCTATAGTGTGGCAGACTATGCTGTGTTTTCTTTGCACTTTTGCCACGGAGAGTGCCTGGAACCCGGAATCCCTGTTCGACACGTTCCTTCATGGATTATCGGAGGTGGTTAAAACTTTTTAAAGCTTTGGTAAAGGGTAAAGTCTACAAAACCTTCACTGAATCTGTTTGTAAAATATTCTAGTTTTGAGAACAGAAAACTGTATTGAGATCAAATGTTAAATCGGTGAGAAAATTAGCAGAATGTCAGCCCAGTTCTATTTTACTCCAATTATCACTCACTGCAGGCAACTGAGCTTCCTCTCCTTAACATAATTCACAGGGAGAGGAAACTCCAACCGGATGCTTGACATTTATACCTCCGGTTAAACATCTGGGCCATTGTTCTATCTGTGCTATTACTAATACGTTAGTTAGTGTTTAGCTACATTTAAAATGAACTAATAGTTTGTGTTGACATACTTGGCTAGCTAGCTAAAGTTAACATGCTTGGTGTGCTCCATTTGTATCACTTTCAATGGGGGACTTTTATTATAAAGGCAAACTCCACTGTTGTGGTTAATCATTATTGTTACTAGCTTCACACATAGGTGAGCCCAACTAGCTAGCTAGTTATCTAGCGAGTAGCAACCGTGGCATAGCTATTTACCAGCTTTAGGTTAGGTAACTTAGCCAGCTATCTAGTCAAGGTTAGGAAACGAGCTAGCTAGTGTTCTAGCTAATCCAAACAAAACTCAACAGATTGCATGGAAAGTCTATTCTGTAGAATGTGCTATCTATCGCAGATAGAACAATGAAGCATCCAGTTGGCGTTTTCACTCAATGCCAAATATGGTGATGAGAGGAAGCCCAGTGGAGGCAGTGGGAGAAGATAGAGCAAAATTGATTTTGGCTGACATTCTGCTAATTTTCTCATCGATTAAACATTTGGTCTCCATACAGTTTTCTGTTTCCAAAACTAGAATCTGTAACAGAGTGGACTGCGTTTCGTAGACTTTACCCTTTGTTAAAGTTTTAAAAAATGGCATTGTTTAGAAGGATTGCAAGGATGAATTGAGTTATTGCATATGTGCAGTGGTATAAAAATGACTCAATTGTCATACTTGAGTAAAAGTAAATATACCTTAACAGAAAATGACTCAAGTAAATGTGAAAGTCACCCAGTAAAATACTACTTGAGTAAAGGTCTAAACGTATTTGGTTTTAAATATACTTAAGTATCAAAAGTAAATGGTTTTGCTAAAATGTACTTAAGTATAAAAAATCAAAGTAAAAGTATAAATCATTTCAAATTCCTTATATTAAGCAAACCAGACGGCAAAATATTTTTGTATTTAGTGAGTCCGTCAGATCAGAGGCCGTAGGGATGACGAGGGATGTTCTCTTGATAAGTGAGTGAATTGGACAATTTTCCTGTTAAAATGTATGTTCTGCCCACTATGATTAATTTGCTCCTGTTGTGGAAATTCTTACACAGGGACACTCAAAGACAATCTTAAATAAACCATTGTTTATTTTCAGCTCACTGGAGAGGTTACAACAAACCATAGTGAACGTCTGTCAGGAGCTCTAACGGGGCAGTCCCATTAGTTCTCTTATATACTGCAGACAAGTCATATTTGCATGATTTAGCTTATTCGTAATGAATTAATCATTAACGTTTGCTTCATTCATGTGCCCGACCAATACTGGGTCATGCATGTGATAGACCAATACCTCACAAGGCTTCTTCTCTCTAAGCTGAGACCTTGAAACTGAGATATCCCTTTCTCTAAACAAGCTTCTGGGCGTACTGCCAAATTGCAGATACTGATGATGCGTTCAATCAGTCACTTGTATGAACACAGATATTGGTTTATAGAAAAGCACAAACATAGAACATACTCCCATTGGAAATGACAGGCTCTGGTCTATCTTGGGTTAGTTTGATATTTTTTTTGCTTCTATGGTAACTAGCTAGCTAGCTAGCTAGCCTAGTTGGTAGGCATAACAAAAATGCCAGCTAACGTTTGCTAGCTAGCTAGTTATGTTTGCTAGCTAGCTATAGTAAACCAGAGCCATATGACCTCCAACACTAGGCTAGGTAGCTGGCAAATGGTAGCTAGATAGCTAACTACCTATGCTAAATTATCCTGCAGAATTAATGTATCCCACAAAAAAACATATTCTCTCTCTCCTGTCTTGATGTTTTTGTCTCATCTACAAACACTTTGTTTCCTTCTCTCGTCTGGATTTTGCACACTGACCTTGTTCTCGACCCCGTTCTTTGTGCATTGTCACATGAAGTTAGGGTCAACACAAGGTGACACATTTGTGGTCGTAAATATTTTGAGCATGTTCCTGCAGATGAGAAGACATTATGCCTTAATTCCTTGATATGATGCTTGACATGATGCATTAAAATAAATAATTGCACCATTGCATCACATCCAAAAGTGAGAATGTTCTTCAACAGTGAAACCATTGCAAGATTACATGATGGAATAAGAGAGTTTGTTTTGCATTTCTAGTGCATTTATAAACCATTATTCAGCCAAGAACAAATTACTATTTCAAAATTTTAACCAAAACTGTTTATTAATGTGTCTAAAAATGTTTAACCAATTGATGGTTAAAGCAGTATGAAACAGATGACGTTATAATGAATACTCAGGGAGAAAAAGGTGTAGATTCACGCGCAGAGTGCGGCAGGTGTTTATTTCACCTTCAGTACGGCCCCCCCGTTGAGACCAGGTGTTGAGACCAGGTGAGTAACTAACACAGGTGAAATCAATGAACAAAAATGAAAGACAGGGCTACGTTCAAGAACACAAAGAAACAGGGCTACGTTCAAGAACACAATGAAACAGAACACAAGGTTGACGAAAAAAATAAATACAGAACCTTACAGACATAGTATACAATTTGATGATGTAGTACACAAAAAATGGGGACCACTTTTGGCTCATTAGCACCACTTTTAGAACTAGTGGCTGAAATTCTACAAAAGTTTGAGAGTGCATCTTCAAGTAAACATTTTTTGGGGTGTTTGTACATGTCTTTCCTATTTAGGTTTTTTCAGCTTTTACTTTAAATCCACTACAGTTCTAAATTAAATAATGTACTTTTTACTCTTTACATTTTCCCTGGCACCCAAAAGTACACGTTACATTTCGAATGCATATCAGGAAGGAAAATGGTCCAATTCACTACTTAGTATATCAAGAGAACATCCCTGGTCATCCCTACTGCCCCTGATCTGGCATTTATAAATTATGTCTGAGTGTTGGAGTGTGCCTCTGGCTATCCATAAATAAAAGAAAAAAGAAAATCCTGCCGTCTGGTTTGGTTAATATAAGGAATGTGAAATAATTTATACTTTTATTTTGATACTTAATAACAGACAATATTGCCACTCCTATTTGCCACATCTTCAATTTAAGCCTACTAGAAAGTGTGTGCCCTCAGGCCTGGAGGGAAGCAAAAGTCATTCCACTACCCAAGAATAGTAAAGCCCCCTTTACTGGCTCAAATACCCGACTAATCAGCCTGTTACCAACCCTTAGTAAACTTCTGGAAGAATTTGTGTTTGACCAGATACAATGCTATTTCACAGTAAACAAATTGACAACAGACTTTCAGCATGCTTATAGGGAAGGACACTCAACAAGCACAGCACTTACACAAATTACTGATGCTTGGCTAAGAGAAATTGATGATGCAATCTCAATCACATTCCACACTGCCCTTTCTCACCTGGACAAAAGGAAGACCTATGTAAGAATGCTGTTCATTGATTACAGCTCAGAGTTCAACACCATAGTGCCCACGAAGCTCATCACTAAGCTAAGGACTCTGGGACTAAACACCTCCTTCTGCAACTGGATCCTGGACTTCCTGACGGGCCGCCCCCAGGTGGTAAGGGTAGGCAACAACACGTCTGCCAAGCTGATCCTCAACACTGGGGCACCTTAGGAGTGTGTACTTAGTCCCCTCCTGTACTCCCTGTTCACCCACGACTGCATGGCCAAACATGACTCCAACACCATCATTAAGTTTGCTGACGACACAACAGTGGTAGGCCTGATCACCGACAACGATGAGACGGCCTACAGGGAGGTCGTCAGAACTGGCAGTGTGGTGCCAGGACAACAACCTTTCCCTCAATGTGAGCAAGACAAAGGAGTTGATCGTGGACTACAGGAAAAGACGGGCCGAACAGGCCCCCCATTAACATCAACGGGACTGTAGTGGAGCGGGTCGAGAGTTTCAAGTTCCTTGTTGTCCACATCACCAACGAACTACCAAGGTCCAAAAACACCAAGACAGTGGTGAAGAGGGAACGACAACAACCTTTTCCCCCTCATGAGACTGAAAAGATCTGGCATCGGTCCCCAGATTCTCAAAAAGTTCTACAGCTGCACCGTTGAGAGAATCCTGACTGGTTGCATCACCACCTGGTATGGCAACTGCTCAGCATCTAACTGTGAGGCGCTACAGGTAGTACGTACGTCCCAGTACATCACTGGGGCCAAGCTTCCTGCCATCCAGGACCTATATAATAGGCGGTGTCAGAGGAAAGCCCATAAAATTGTCAGAAACTCCAGTCACCCAAGTCATAGACTGTTTTCTTTGCTACCGCACGGCAAGCGTTACCGGAGTGTCAAGTCTAGGACCAAAAGTCTCCTTAACAGCTTCTACCCCTAGCCATTAGACTGCTGAACAATTAATTAAATGGCCACCGGACTATTACACTGCCCCCCCCCCCCATTTGTTTTGTACACTGCTTCTACTCGCTGTTTAATATCTGTGCTTAGTCACTTCACCCCTACCTACATGTACAAATTACCTCAACTAACCTGTAGCCCCACACACTGACTCGGTACCGGTACCCACTGTATATAGCCTCGTTATTGTTATGCTATTGTGTAACTTTTTATTTCATTTTTTACTTTAGTTAATTTGGTAAATATTTTCTTAACTCTTCTTGAACTGCACTGTTGGTTAAGAGCTGGTAAGTAAGCATTTCACGGTAAAGTCTACTGAAAGGACCGACGCTGGAGATGAAAAGCAGGTACGGGGAGTTTAACATTTAATGTGGAACAGACAGGTAACAAGACAGGAACAGCATCAGCACACGGGTAACACAACGACATACAAACATTAATGCAGCAGTGGGGAGCAGAGCTGGAGAACTGACAAATATAGGGGAGGTAATAAAACAGGTGATTGAGTACAGGCGAGTCCAATAATCGCGGATGAACATGACGGGGGGAAGGCAGGTGTGCATACTGATAGTGGTAGGAGTGCGTAATGGTGGGGAGCCTGGCGCCTTCGGGCGCCAAGGAGGGGGAGCGAGAGCAGGCGTGGCATCTACACTTGTTGTATTCGGCGCATGTGACAAATAAAGTTTTATTTTATTTTATTTGAAATACTAGCACACAGCTCGAACACTCATTCATACCCCACAAGACATGCTACCAGAAGTCTCTTCACAGTCCCCAAGTCCAGAACAGACTATAGGAGGCGCACAGTACTACATAGAGCCATGACTACATGGAACTCTATTCCACATCAGGTAACTGATGCAAGCGGTAGAATCAGATTTAAAAAGCAGGTAAAAATACACATTATGGAACAGCGGGGACTGTGAAGTAACACAAACATAAGCACAGACACATGCATACACACACATGATAACATACACACTATACACACACGTACACATGGATTTTGTGTTGTAGATATGTGGTAGTGGAGTATGGGCCTGAGGGCACACACTTGTGTGTGTTGTGAGTTCTGTAGTGAATGTATTGTAATGTTTTAAAAATTGTACCCCTCAAGATACACTTCATTTTAGCTAGCTAAATCCTATGTAACAATGAGTAATTAAATTGTACTTAGACAAACGTTACATGTACTATGCTTAGTGTCTTATTCCTCATCTGGGATGACACTCGTATTAGATCTATTTTCATAAGCTCAACCAAGTTAACCCAGATGGTATGCTTTATTTTGGGAGCAAGTGCTAGCAACAACGTTGACTGGAGATATCATTTTAACAGTTCACATTCATGGGTAAGTAATTAGAGCATATTGAGCATAGACTATAATCACTCAGACACCCAGCACTTCCACAAGGGATCCCAATCTTTGTCACAGTAGTTAATGAATCAGATGCAGCTGGGAGGAAGCGAAACTCTAAGTTGGTGAATCTAGTGGAAACCTGCCCATTTGTAACAAGCATGGTAACAAGCATTCGTTCTTACACTTCTGTAATTACAGACCGCAATTACTACCAGGTACATCTTGTTATTACTTTGTAACTATGAGTTACAGTTAACTACAATACTTGTTAAAGTGTAATTACACATGTACTTAGGACCACTTAAAAGGAAGTGTTACCGAGTGGGTAAAATATCAGAATTGTGCTGCCTGTGTAAATGCAGCCACGGGGAAATATAGCATGACGCGAGTAAAGGTGAGCGGTCTGGTAACTGTCAAAAGATCCAACATGGCCTTCAGAGGTCTATGATTGACATTTGATATTATGTGTAAATTCATTTTTAGTCGAAGGCCAACAAGGGATTAGCATACTGATGATTCTTCTCATGATCAAATTATGAATGTCCCTTCTGTCTCTCACTGTCATCTGACCTGCCTTTAAAATTGTTTCGAAAAGATATGCAAATGACAGCATTTAAATGACAGATTAATTTCATCTTGGCTTGTGACATTATTTCACAGACAGAAAACACCTGAGACATATACACATTAAGTATATTCAATTCACATCTGCTTGTGACTCAGTCATAATGTGCCTTAACTCTGTGTCATAGAAGTGCAATCATTGTGTCCCTGCTGGACAGCCGGTCCGCCGGCGTACTATTTTTAAATCACCCATCTATTCAGTGCCCAAGGAATACAATGGAAAGTGTTGCATATAGAGAATGGCTGTAATTATGGTGAGTGAAGCAGTTGCCTAAGTCAAGGAGCACTGACTTTAATTTGGAGATGGAATCTGCCCCCCCGAGAGACACATAGCTGCAAGCACACAGCGTTGAACCACATGAGAACAATGAGAACTTATAGAAGGGTCATTGGAGGCAGGGTGTCACGTTCTGACCAGTAAAGGGGTTATTTGTTATTGTAGTTTGGTCAGGACGTGGCAGGGGGTGTTTGTTTTATGTGGTTCGGGGTTTGTTGGCATATGTGTTTATGTAGAGGGGTGTTTGTTTAGAGTGTTCCGGGGTTTTGGTTAATGTTCTGTTAGTATTTTTCTATGTTCTAGTCTAGTCTTTCTATTTCTATGTTTAGTTGATGGGGTTGACCTTCAATTGGAAGCAGCTGCTCTTCATTGCTTCTAATTGAAGGTCTTATTTAAGAGGGGTGTTTTTGTCATGGGATTTGTGGGAAGTTTTTGCACTCGTGTGTGTAGCCTGCATTACTGTTTGTTTGTTCGTTTTCTTGTTTTGTTTAGTAAGTTTTAAATAAAAGTTAATATGAGCACGCAACCCGCTGCGCCTTGGTCCACTATATACGACGACCGTTACACAGGGTGTGTTCTATCATCTTTAAAGTATATTTCCCTGTAGAAGGGATGAAATGGTTAATCCCTCACAAGCCTTATGTGCCTTTAAAAAATATATATTATCAGTACCAGTCAAAAGTTGACACACCTACTCATTCAAGGTTTTTTCTTTATTTTTACTATTTTCTACATTGTAAAATAATAGTGAAGACATCAAAACTATTAAATAACACATGTGGAATCATGTAGTAACCAAAATAGTGTTAAACTTTTCAAAATATATTTTAGATTTTAGATTCTTCAAAGTAGCAACCATTTACCTTGATAACAGCCTTTGCACACTCTTCACATTCTCTCAACCAGCTTCATGGGGTAGTCACCTGGAATGCATTTCAATTAACAGTTGTGCCTTGTTAAATGTTAATTTGTGGAATTTCTTTCCTTCTTAATGCGTTTGAGCCAATCAGTTGCATTGTGATGAGGTAGGGCTGGTATACAGAAGATAGCCTTATTTGGTAAAAGACCAAGTCCATATTATGGCAACAACAGCTCAAATAAGAAAAGAGAAATGACAGTCCATCATTACTTTAAGACATGAAGGTAAGTCAATCCGAAAAAACATTTAATGTTTCTTAAAGTGCAGTCGCAAAAACCATCAAGCGCTATGATGAAACTGGCTCTCATGAGGAAGACCCAGAGTTACCTCTGCTGCAGAGAATAGAGTTAACTGCACCTCAGATAGCAGCCCAAATAAATGCTTCAAGTAACAGACACATCTCAACATCAACTGTTCAGAGGAGACTGTGTGAATAAGGCCTTTATTGTTAAATTGCTGTAAAGAAACCACTACTAAAGGACACTAATAAGCAGACGAGACTTGCTTGGGACAAGAAACACGAGCAATGGACATTAGACCGGTGGAAATTCTGGTTCCAACCGCCATGTCTTTGTGAGACGCAGAGTACTGTACCAAGTTATCTAGCTGAATAAACTAAGTTTGAGCCTATTCCTGGAAACATTGAACCACTGTAGTTTACATCAATTATCATTTCTAAGTGGAAGTTGGAATAGTTATATTTGAGTGTTTCAGCGAATGGTTAGTGAGGGAGGCCCTGCTCTCTCGCTTCCCCAGTTGTTTAGTTAATTTTCTTTCCAATCTCCTTTGCATTAGCGTAGCCTCTCCCGTAGCCTGTCAACTATGTGTCTGTCTATCCCTGTTCTCTCCTCTCTGCACAGGCCACACAAACGCTTCAAACCGCATGGCCGCTGCCACTCTAACCTGGTGGTCCCAGCGCGCACGACCCACGTGGAGTTCCAGGTCTCCGGCAGCCTCTGGAACTGCCGGTCTGCGGCCAACAAGGCAGAGTTCATCTCAGCCTATGCTACCCTCCAGTCCCTCGACTTCTTGGCGCTGACGGAAACATGGATTACCACAGAAAACACTGCTACTCCTACTGCTCTCTCCTCGTCTGACCACGTGTTCTCGCAAACCCCGAGAGCATCTGGTCAGCGGGGTGGCGGGACTGAAATCCTCATCTCTGCCAAGTGGACATTCTCTCTTTCTCCCCTGACCCATCTGTCTATATCCTCCTTTGAATTCCATGCTGTCACAATCACTAGCCCATTCAAGCTTAACATCCTTATCATTTATCGCCCTCCAGGTTCCCTTGGCGAGTTCATCAATGAGCTTGACGCCTTGATAAGTTCCTTTCCTGAGGATGGCTCACCCCTCACAATTCTGGGTGACTTTAACCTCCCTACGTCAACCTTTGACTCATTTCTCTCTGCCTCCTTCTTTCCACTCCTCTCCTCTTTTGGCCTCACCCTCTCACCGTCCCCCCTACTCACAAGGCAGGCAATACGCTTGACCTCATCTTTACTAGATGCTGTTCTTCTACCAATCTCACTGCAACTCCCCTCCAAGTCTCCGACCACTACCTTGTATCCTTTTCCCTCTCGCTCTCCTCCAACACTACTCACTCTGCCCCTACTCAGATGGTATTGCGCCGTCGCAACCTTCGCTCTCTCTCTCCTGCTACTCTCTCCTCTTCCATCCTATCATCTCTTCCCTCTGCTCAATCCTTCTCCAACCAATCTCCTGATTCTGCCTCCTCAACCCTCCTCTCCTCCCTTTCTGCATCCTTTGACTCTCTATGTCCCCTATCCTGCCGGCCAGCTCGGTCCTCCCCTCCTGCTCCGTGGCTTGACGACTCATTGCGAGCTCACAGAACAGGGCTCCGGGCAGCCGAGCGGAAATGGAGGAAAACTAGCCTCCCTGCGGACCTGGCATCTTTTTACTCCCTCCTCTCCACATTTTCTTCCTCTGTTTCTGCTGCTAAAGCCACTTTCTTCCACTCTAAATTCCAAGCATCTGCCTCTAACCCTAGGAAGCTCTTTGCCACCTTCTCCTTCCTCCTGAATCCTCCTCCCGCTCCCCCCCTCCTCCCTCTCTGCGGACAACTTTGTCAACCATTTTGAAAAGAAGGTTGACGACATTCGATCCTCGTTTGTTAAGTCAAACGACACCGCTGGTCCTGCTCACATTGCCCTACCCTATGCTTTGACCTCTTTCTCCCCTCTCTCTCCAGATGAAATCTTGCGACTTGCGTCTGGATTACTGCAACTCGCTGTTGGCTGGGCTCCCTGCCTGTGCCATCAAACCCCTACAACTCATCCAGAACGCCGCAGCCCGTCTGGTGTTCAACCTTCCCAAGTTCTCTCACGTCACCCTGCTCCTCCGCACACTCCACTGGCTTCCAGTTGAAGCTCGCATCTGCTACAAGAACATGGTGCTTGCCTACGGAGCTGTGAGGGGAATGGCACCTCCGTACCTTCAGGCTCTGATCAGTCCCTACACCCAAAGAAGGGCACTGCGTTCATCCACCTCTGGCCTGCTCGCCTCCCTACCTCTGCGGAAGCACAGTTCCCGCTCAGCCCAGTCAAAACTGTTCGCTGCTCTGGCACCCCAATGGTGGAACAAGCTCCCTCATGACGCCAGGACAGCGGAGTCAATCACCACCTTCCGGAGACACCTGAAACCCCACCTCTTTAAGGAATACCTGGGATAGGATTAAGTATTCCTTCTAACCCCCCCTCCCCAAAAAAGATATTGATGTACTATTGTAAAGTGGTTGTTCCACTGGATATCATAAGGTGAATGCACCAATTTGTAAGTCACTCTGGATAAGAGTGTCTGCTAAATGACGTAAATGTACAGTAGGTGAACGGATGATCTTCGCATGTGTGGTTCCCACCATGAAGCATGGAGGAGGAGGTGTGATGGAAAAGCAGCCTACAAGTGCTCAGCATATGTGGGAACTCCTTCAAGACTGTTGGAAAAGCATACCACATGAGCTGGTTGAGAGAATGTCAAGAGTTTGCAAAGCTGTCATCAAGGCAAAGGGTGGCTACTTTGAAGAAACTAAAATCTAAAATATATTTTCATTTGTTTAATACTTTTTTGGTTACTACATGATTCCATATTTGCTATTTCATAGTTTTGATGTCTTCACTGTTATTCTACAATGTAGAAAATAGTAAAAAATAAAGAAAAACCCTTGAATGAGTAGGTGTGTCCAAACTTTTGACTGGTACTGTGTATCAGGATAGGAATCAATTATGCAAAGATGAAACAGAGTATGATAGGCTAAATGTTGTTATGTCGAATTACATATTACATCTTTTATATAACAGTGAGATTGTGATCTTAATTCTGAGCACTAACCGTACATCTAGCCTCAGCCGCCTATTGCTATGATACTAACCACAACCCTGACACAGCTGAGGCAGATTACCGTATACTAAAACAGAAGGACAACACAAGTAAAAATCATTCAGATTCCCTTAGTTTTGATTGACCAGTCACCATGAGATGCCAGGCTTGACCATGAGATCATAATATCCGGGAACTACTATATGGAGCTTGTTATTCATATTATTAGTGCTGATAGCCAGCAGCAAGGAGTTATGGAAAATGGATATTAATCTATTAGAACAGATTAGAATATTATAGATTAGAATAATAGAATAGAAGAGAATAGAATATGAATCGATTAGAATAGATTGGACAATTAAAACTAGAATATGATTAGGTTATGGTTATGAATAGAGGTTGGGATTCTCTTCTTCCAGCACATCTCATTTCCATCCCTTGTCAGTGATAAATAATTGGTTTTAGAAACGCCTAATAATAATAATTCATAATAATTCAGTTTAGAAACGCCTAATGAAAACATATCTTCAGCTTACAAAAAGCCTCATGAAAAGTCCTTATAATTTTCACATTTTAGTCATTTAACAGACATTCTTATCTAGAGTGACTTAAAGTAGTGATTGCATACTTTTTCTCATGCTGGTCCCCCGTGAGAATCAAACCCACAACCCTGGTGTTGCAAACACTACACTACCAATTGAGATACACAGGACCATATGAGTTGTTAATAATCTTAGATTGAAAGTCCACTATTTTGGGGTCCTGTGTGGTTCTGGTACCGGTTCCGACTGACATTTCCGCTTATAAATTGATATGTGGACACCATGGATCGAAATGGCTTGCATTAAGCGGTAGCCCGGATTCTCACAGACACAGGAGTATGTCTTGTCTGCCTGTTTGAAGCAGGATGGGTAATCTGACACCACCTGAAGCTGGGATGTCCCTCTTACCATTTCATGCACTTTTCCGACTGTCACCTTCTGTTTGTCGTAAACGGACAAGATTAATGTGAGATGAAAGGCAAGTTCCTAGCAAGTTCAGGGAGCCAAGCTAGAGCTCTGTGAGACGTTCACAGAGATGGGGGCAGACGTTTGGATCAAGAGAGAATAATATATACTGCTCAAAAAAATAAAGGGAACACTAAAATAACACATCCTAGATCTGAATGAAAGAAATAATCTTATTAAATACTTTTTTCTTTACATAGTTGAATGTGCTGACAACAAAATCACACAAAAATAATCAATGGAAATCCAATTTATCAACCCATGGAGGTCTGAATTTGGAGTCACACTCAAAATGAAAGTGGAAAACCACACTACAGGCTGATCCAACTTTAATGTAATGTCCTTAAAACAAGTCAAAATGAGGCTCAGTAGTGTGTGTGGCCTCCACGTGCCTGTATGACCTCCCTACAACGCCTGGGCATGCTCCTGATGAGGTGGTGGATGGTCTCCTGAGGGATCTCCTCCCAGACCTGGACTAAAGCATCCGCCAACTCCTGGACAGTCTGTGGTGCAACGTGGCGTTGGTGGATGGAGCGAGACATGATGTCCCAGATGTGCTCAATTGGATTCAGGTCTGGGGAACGGGCGGGCCAGTCCATCAATGCCTTCCTCTTGCAGGAACTGCTGACACACTCCAGCCACATGAGGTCTAGCATTGTCTTGCATTAGGAGGAACCCAGGGCCAACCGCACCAGCATATGGTCTCACAAGGGGTCTGAGGATCTCATCTCGGTACCTAATGGCAGTCAGGCTACCTCTGGCGAGCACATGGAGGGCTGTGCGGCCCCCCAAAGAAATGCCACCCCACACCATGACTGACCCACCGCCAAACCGGTCATGCTGGAGGATGTTGCAGGCAGCAGAACGTTCTCCACGGCGTCTCCAGACTCTGTCACGTCTGTCACATGTGCTCAGTGTGAACCTGCTTCATCTGTGAAGAGCACAGGGCGCCAGTGGCGAATTTGCCAATCTTGATGTTCTCTGGCAAATGCCAAACGTCCTGCACGGTTTTGGGCTGTAAGCACAACCCCCACCTGTGGACGTCGGGCCCTCATACCACCCTCATGGAGTCTGTTTCTGACCATTTGAGCAGACACATGCACATTTGTGGCCTGCTGGAGGTCATTTTGCAGGGCTCTGACAGTGCTCCTCCTGCTCCTCCTTGCACAAAGGCGGAGGTAGCGGTCCTGCTGCTGGGTTGTTGCCCTCCTACAGCCTCCTCCACGTCTCCTGATGTACTGGCCTGTCTCCTGGTAGCGCCTCCATGCTCTGGACACTACGCTGACAGACACAGCAAACCTTCTTGCCACAGCTCGCATTGATGTGCCATCCTGGATGAGCTGCACTACCTGAGCCCTTGTGTGGGTTGTAGACTCCGTCTCATGCTACCACTAGAGTGAAAGCACCGCCAGCATTCAAAAGTGACCAAAACATCAGCCAGGAAGCATAGGAACTGAGAAGTGGTCTGTTGTTCCCACCTGCCAAACCACTCCTTTATTGGGGGTGTCTTGCTAATTGCCTACAATTTCCACCTGTTGTCTATTCCATTTGCACAAGAGCATGTGACATTTATTGTCAATCAGTGTTGCTTCCTAAGTGGACAGTTTGAATTCACAGAAGTGTGATTGACTTGGAGTTACATTGTGTTGTTTAAGTGTTCCCTTTATTTTTTTGAGCAGTGTATATACATTTTCTCTAACACTAAATATACAAATATGTATTTTACAATTATAAGGAAGGTGAAATTTTATAGTTAGACATTAGACATACATTGATTATACTATATTTAGAAAAAATATAAGTCATTTCAAGCCTTATTCATACAGTTTTGTTGAATAGAAAATCAATCATATAACATAACATATTTTCATAATTGTATCATATTTTTACTGTGTACTTGAGCTTGAGTCCTCAAAAGTGACTACACCTCAGCAATGTATAACTAGTAGACCAGAAAGGTGACATTTTAACCTTTCTTGGAGTATGCAGCATTACTAGTTTTTGTTTATGGCACTCTCATGTTAAATCATTACTTTTGGGGATCACATAATGTATGTTAAAAAAATGACCTTCATAAATCAGGCAATGTGTACAAAACAATAGCTAAAAAACGAAATGTACCACTTACCACTACTAGGGCAATAATTAAGAAGTTTAAAACCATTGGAACAGTGGTGAACTTGCCTGGTAGAGGATGCAAGTGTATCTTGTCCCCATGCACAGTGAGGAAGATTGTTCTGAAGGCAAAGAAAAGTCCAAGGGCCACAGTTAGAGAATCTCAGAACTTCGTCACATCTCGGGGTCACAAAGTCTCTTAATCTACAATTAGACACCACCTCCATGCTGATAGGCTCTTTGGAAAGGATCACTGAAAAAAGCCTTATTTGAGAGCAATCAACAAATGTAAATGCCTGGAGTGTCACATGGAATGATGCTGGAGAGACGAAGCAGGTACGGGGAGTCAAACATTTAATAAAGAACGGACATGGAACGAGACAGGAACAGCGTCAGCAAACTAGTAATACAAACAATAAACAATTAATGCAGAAGCGGGGAACAGAGCTAGGGAACTGACAAATATAGGGGGGAAGGGGGGGAGAAGAGCGGGAGCAGAAGTGACAGTACCCCCCCCTCTAGGGGCGCCACCTGGCGTCCCACCTGGGCGAACCGGCCCGAGACATGGGTGCTGGGCAAGCCGGTTGGGGCGTGGAAGCCCAACGATCCGACTGAGGCAAGACGCCTGTCGATCCTGCTGCAGAGAGGGAGCCCAAAGATCTGGTGGAGTGTGACGTGGGATGGGCGCCATCCGAGCCAACCGGGGCAAGGAAACCTCCCGAGCCAGCTAGGGCGTGGAAGCCCGACAAGCTGGCTAGGCACCCCCGGTTCCATCGGTGGCGACCCAGAGCCGATGCCACCATACCAACCGGAACGCCAGTACTCCCCGATGCTTTGTGGGATGGCTTCTGCATTCTGTCACCTGGAATGACACTGGAGAGACAAAGCAGGTACGGGAGTCAAATTTTTTATAAAGAACGAGACAGGAACAGCATCAGCAAACTAGTAATACAAACAAACAAAAAACAATTAATGAAGAAGCGGGGAACAGAGCTGGGGAACTGACAAATATAGGGGAGGTAATAACAGGTGATGAGTGAGTCCAGGTGAGTCCAATATCACTGATGCGCATGACGAGGGAAGGCAGGTGTGCGTAATGGATGAAAGGAGTGTGTGATGCAGGGCAGGCAGCCTGGCGCCCTCAAGCGCCAGGGGGGGAGAGTGTGTGCAGACGTGACATGGAGTTTGCTAAACGGCACTTGGTTTGGAACTGATGCTATGGATGAAAAATGTGTATTTGGCAAGGCCTACCAGTGGTGGGTTTGGCATTGAATGAAACCTCATACCTACTGTAAAATATGGTAGTGATTGTTGATGTTATGGGTCTGTTTTGCTTCCACTGGTCCTGGGGCCCTTAAGGTCAACAGCATCATAAAATCTACCAAGTACCTGGACATTTTTGCCAAAAACCTGGTTGCCTCTGACAGGAGGCTGAAACTTGTCCAAAAGTGGACCTTCCAGTGAGACATTGACAATCAACATTTTGCAATGGCCATCTCAGTCTCCGGACTTAAACCCCATTGAAAACTTGTGTTTTGAATTGAAGAGGGCGGTCCATAAGCGCAGACTGAAGGATATCAAGGATCTGGAAAGATGGAGGAATGGTATAAGATCCATCCCAATGTGTTCTCCATCTCATTAAACATTATAGAAAAAGGTTCTGTGCTATTGTCCTTGCAAGGGTAGGATGTAAAAAGTATTGAAAACAGGGGTGCCAATCATTTTGACCCCTATCTTTTTGAAAGAAAAACAATAATATTTGTTAAACAAAATATGTTTCTCTGAGCAATTGTATTAATATAAAATATAATTTTCTCTCTTTTTTGGATCATACACTATAGCTCAGTATTTGTAAAAAAAAATTTTAAGTATTTCTTGCTCATCTTTCTCAAGGGTTTGCCAATTCACCTGATTTGTCTGTCTGTCTGCATCCATATCCCCCACTGCTGTCAGGCCCTCAAGCTGCTCAGGGACATGCAGAGTTGGCAGGAGAGTCAGAGGGTGTGTAATTGTCTATGGATTGAACTGACACAAAACTTTGAAGACAAAGTATATGATGTCCTCCAAAATCATGCCATCCAACTTTTGTTTTAACCAGGAAGTTCCATTAAGGTCAGAATACCTTTTTACCAGTCCTTAGAAGACCTTAGAATAGTTCAGTGGCATGCTCTTTCGCCACAGCCCTGTGTGACATTTAGACAATGCAGAGAGACAGGGCTATGTCATCACATCTCCAGGCGTCTCCTAGTCCCAATTGGAAGTGTTGATCATCATGTATGTCCAGGCCTCTATCAATTAGACAAAAGGAGCTGCTTTGTTTTTGTGTTGATCCAGAGCTCTATGGTATTTTGTCATGTAGTATCATTTCCCAATGAATTAATTAAATGAGAGCTATAAAAACAATCACACTGACAAATACAGTGTTACCAAACTGTTGGATTGCTCAGTTCTTTTGGAAGGGATTTACCTGACTGATTTATCTCAGAACTTCGTCACATATTGGGGTCAGAAAGCCTCTTAATCTACAATTAGACACCACCAAAATGTATTTTTGATACTGTCGCAAAGCTACCTAAAAAGCAGCATTCCCCAAGAGAGGATGGCTTTCACTTCAGTAGTGATAAATTCATAAACTTCTTTGAGGAAAAGATCATGATCATTAAATCAAATCAAATCAATTTATATAGCCCTTCGTACATCAGCTGAAATCTCAAAGTGCTGTACAGAAACCCAGCCTAAAACCCCAAACAGCAAGCAATGCATGTGAAAAAAGCACGGTGGCTAGGAAAAACTCCCTAGGAAAAACTCCCTAGAAAGGCCAAAAACCTAGGAAGAAACCTAGAGAGGAACCAGGCTATGAGGAGTGGCCAGTCCTCTTCTGGCTGTGCCGGGTGGATATTATAACAGAACATGGTCAAGATGTTAAAATGTTCATAAATGACCAGCATGGTCAAATAATAATAATCATAGTAGTTGTCGAGGGTGCAACAAGCACGTCCGGTGAACAGGTCAGGGTTCCGTAGCCGCAGGCAGAACAGACTCCTCTTTGAATCTGCGTATTCCTCCAAAGCTCTGTTGTCCTGAGTCTGCACAACTCTGCCAGGACCTAGGATCAAGGGAGACACTCAAGTTTTTTAGTACTATATCTCTTGACACATTGATGAAAATAATCATGGCCTCTAAACCTTCAAGCTGCATACTGGACACTATTCCAACTAAACTACTGAAAGAGCCGCTTCCTGTGCTTGGCCCTCCTATGTTGAACATAATAAACAGCTCCCTATCCACCGGATGTGTACCAAACTCATTAAAAGTGGCAGTAATAAAGCCTCTCTTGAAAAAGCCAAATCTTGACCCAGAAAATATAAAAAACTATCAGCCTTTATCAAATCTCCCATTCCTCTCAAACATTTTAGAAAAAGCTGCTGCGTAGCAACTCACTGCCTTCCTGAAGACAAAACAATGTATACGAAACGCTTCAGTCTGGTTTTAGACCCCATCATAGCACTGAGACTGCACTTGTGAAGGTGGTAAATTACCTTTCAATGGCGTCAGACCGAGGCTCTGCATCTGTCCTCGTGCTCCTAGACCTTAGTGCTGCTTTTGATACCATCGATCACCACATTCTTTTGGAGAGAATGGAAACCCAAATTGGTCTACACGGACAAGTTCTGGCCTGGTTTAGATCTTATCTGTCGGAAAGATATCAGTTTGTCTCTGTGGATGGTTTGCCCTCTTGACAAATCAACTGTACATTTTGGTGTTCCTCAAGGTTCTGTTTTAGGACCACTATTGTTTTCACTATATATTTTACCTCTTGGTGATGTCATTCGGAAACATAATGTTAACTTTCACTGCTATGCGGATAACACACAGCTGTACATTTCAATGAAACATGGTGAAGCCCCAAAATTGCCCTCCCTGGAATTGCCCCCCCTTGGATTGTGCCGTGGGGGATATCTTCGTGGGCTATACTCGGCCTTGTCTCAGGATGGTCAGTTAGTGGTTGAAGATATCCCTCTAGTGGTGTGGGGGCTGTGCTTTGGCAAAGTGGGTGGGGTTATATCCTGCCTGTTTGGCACTGTCCGGGGGTATCATCAGAGGGGACCACAGTGTCTCCCTCCTGTCTCAGCCTCCAGTATTTATGCTGCAGTAGTTTATGTGTCAGGGGGCTAGGGTCAGTCTGTTATATCTGGAGTATTTCTCCTGTCTTATCCGGTTTCCTATGTGAATTTAAGAATGCTCTCTCTTTTTCTCTCTTTTTCTCTCTTTTTTTCTCTTTCTTTCTCTCTTTCTCTCTTTCTTTCTTTCTTTCTCTCTCTCTCGGAGGACCTGAGCCCTAGGACCATGCCTCAGGACTACCTGGCCTGATAACTCCCTGCTGTCCACAGTCTACCTGGTCGTGCTGCTGCTCCAGTTTCAACTGTTCTGCCTGCGGCTATGGATCCCTGACCTGTTCACCGGATGTGCTACCTGTCCCAGACCTGCTGTTTTCAACTCTCTAGAGACAGCAGGTGCAGTAGAGATGCTCTGAATGATCGGCTATGAAAAGCCAACTGACATTTACTCCTGAGGTGCTGACCTGTTTCACCCTCGACAACCACTGTGATTATTATTATTTGACCCTGCTGGTCATGTATGAACATTTGAACATCTTGGCCATGTTCTGTTATAATCTCCACCCCATCACAGCCAGAAGAGGACTGGCCACCCCTCATAGCATGGTTCCTCTCTAGGTTTCTTCCTAGGTTCTGGCCTTTCTAGGGAGTTTTTCCTAGCCACCGTGCTGTTTGGGGTTTTAGGCTGGGTTTCTGTACAGCACTTTGTGACATCAGCTGATGTTAGAAGGGCTTTATAAATACATTTGATTGATTGATTGATTGATTGATTGATTGATTGATTGATTGACCTCCATGCTGATGGGAGACTCTTTGGAAAGGATAATTATACCTCATATTAATATAATGCCCTATATTAATATAATACTGCATAGTTGGGAGAAAAAAGATAGCAGCGATCTAATAGTTGGGCGAATAACAGAAGATAATCTGTCAGTTCTCTACAAACAAAACAAAATAAATAAAGTCAATATTATAGCATCATTTTTTTTATACCCATGATATCCCCAAGAGGAAAGAACACAGGTTGATGTCATAATAACCTTGATTCTATGAAGCTGAGAGATGTCTCAGCCCTAGATAAATAACTGAGCCAGGCAGGATTTAAACATAAGGTCAATACCGGAGGTGTAGAAGTGACAGTTGACTATGTTCTGGTACAGCAGCAGTAAACTCTTAGAAAAAAATTGGGCTATCTAGAACCTGAAACGGTTCTTCAGCTGTCCCCACCCTTTGAAGAACCCTTTTTGGTTCCAGGTAGAACCCTTTGAGTTCCATGAAAAACCTTTTCTAAAAAGGGTTCTACCTGGAATCAAAAAGGGTTATCCTATGGGGAGAGTCGAATAACCCTCTTGGAACCCTTTTTTCCATGAAGCTATGCTCTCCTCTGCGGACCTTCTCAATTCCACTTCTGTTTCCACCTTTGGACAGTATTTGAGCCCAGGGCATTATTTCCCTAATGCTGGATCGGGGACCCACTGGTTGGTGCAACTCAATCTTCCTGGACCATGGCTCATGGCTGTAGACTAGGGTATGACTAAATAGTGTTTTTGTACTGACAAGCAAATGGGAAAGGCATTATGTGGATGAGAGGAATACTGCTATAAACCATTTCCCCTGGTTAAAAAAATACGTTTTTTTTCAAAGGCATGATCAGCAGTAGGAGCTCTATGCACTTTAAGAGCTGATTTTCATCCCTCCTGGCACAATGTTAAGTTTAGACGCACTTTTGAGAGGATACCGCGCTGCTGGGTTTGATACTAGCTCAGAGCAACAGCAATTGTGAAGTCATGGCCAAGATGAGGTTTATGACCTTTTATTAACTTAATTAACTTCCTGGAACTGCTGCAGTTTATATCAATGTACCGCGCTGAGAGATGTGACTTCTACAGTGAACAGTGTTAGCTTGTTCCCTCTGCAGCATGTGTGTATACATGCACCGTGTGTACAAAACATCCGTTTGCCCTCAGAACAGCCTCAATTCCTCGGGGCATGGACTACAAGGTGTTCGAAAGCGTTCCACAGGGATGCTGGCCCATGTTGACTCCAGTACTTCCCACAGTTGGGTCAAGTTGCCTGGTCCTTTGAGTGGTGGAACATTATTGATAGACATGGGAAACACTTGAGCATGAAAAACCCAGAAGCGGTACAGTTCTTGACATACTCATACCGGTGTGCCTGGCACCTACTACCATACCTCATTCAAAGGCACTGAAATATTTTGTCTTTCCCATTCACCCTCTGAATGGCACACATACACAATCCATATCTCAATTGTCTCAAGGCTTACAAATCCTTATTTATCCTGTCTTCTCCTCTTCATTTACACTGATTAATAAGGGATCATAGCTTTCACCTGGATTCACCTAGTCAGTCTATGTCATGGAAAGTACAGGTGTGCCTGATGTTTTGTACAATCAGTGTATTTGGTGAACATGTGTGACACACCATCTCTTTTTGGTCTTATGTTCCAACATTTGAAATTGTTTTTTAGCCAACTAGTAATTTAACAATTGAATAATTGTATTCGTATTTTCAGATGATGTACGTGTTTGTTATTAAGGCACATGAAAGTTCAAATGTTCAAGAAGGCATTTCTGCTATAAAAAAAAAACACATTTTGCCTCTCCTGTGAAGTAGTGACGTCCGTCATTCGCCCAGCTTTCTGAAACGGGGCACATTTAGTGTGTTTGTCTCACAGCTGCTGTCTTAATGGTGAGGAAAAGTCAGCAGAGGTTTGTGACTCAGGCTTTCATCGCAGCCCACACACTCCCAACAAATCTTAATGTTGTCCCTCAACAAGTTTCCCCGTCTTTCCCTTTGACCCAACTCGTATCAACACTCGTCTCTCTGTGTAACCAGGTGACCCTTTCAACACAACTCAGCTAATTGCTTCTTAATTATGTGCCCATCCCTCCATATGGAGATGTGCTTCCACAGTGTTATGTTTAATCAGCGACTAGTGGGAGCAATTTTACTTGCATGAGTGGGTGAAAACGTACTTGTGTGATAAAATGTGTACTTTCTTATGTTCTAAAATACATTTTACCAAGCCAAATATGATTCTTCATGTCCTGAATTGTTCAGTGGGGTCTTTCTCTAACATATCATTAACATTATATCCAAAAAGTCGGATTTCGTAACCTAAAACATCCGCTAATAAGCACTGAGATCTATTGATAGAGCGGTGCCATTTTCTCACAGAAAATGTTGAGGATTTTACAGGTTGTGGTGGTCATCTGCAAAGTTGTTTACGCGGGTAGTATGACACGAGCTGAATTAAATGTAAAAGGCTTTGAAATTAAAAAGCTTGCTCAGTTCGGGAAAAAGTACAAAAATGTATCCACTCAGTACTGTAAGTCGCTCTGGATAAAAGTGTCTGCTAAATGACTGAAATGTAAACTGTAATGTAAATGATCCATGCTTCATTGACATTTCACAGAGTTTTTGTGGGAAATGTTCAAAAAAATAACAGGAGTTTCGCATTGATATGAAAAGCATATACTAAAATAAGAAAATACTACATGTCAGGTCTTAAAATCATCTTACCTCTATATTGTTTTATGTCCTCCGGATTCAAGAACAAAGATGACAAGTTCAGAAGTGAACCTGTCACTGAGCCTTAATTCACACAATGCTATTTTACAGATGTATTTTTTTTACCACTTTAATCCTCTGGCTTCCATTGATTTAGTCACCTTAATTTTGGCCATCCTACAAGGGTAAAAACTCCAATAACGTTTGAACGGATTATGATAGAGACATGCAGTTTGGACTATTGGTTTTCTTTGAGTAGTATCTACACAATAAACATATTATTATACCCATCGGTCAAAATATGTGTTTTTGATTGGACACCCTACATAATATTACTGATCCTCCTCTTTGACTGTCCAGTTAGTTTAGTTCATACATTTATTGAGTGACTTCCTTTCCCAGATTTTCCCCCAAAAGTAAATTGATAATCGAGTGGAAAGTGATGCTTTAAGCAAAGTTATTTATTTAGATACTTTAATAGCCTACCTCAATAGTGTCACAAGGGTCGTATTGAGTGGACCAAACGCAGCGGGTAAAGTGAACATCTTGTATTTTATTAAAGAAAACACTTAATCAAAATAAACAAACGACAAAAACAGTCCAGTAAGGTGCACAGACTATACTAGAAACAACCACCCACAAACACAAGTGAAAACAAACAAACTAAATATGGCCTCCAATTAGAGACAACAACCAGCTGCCTCTAATTGGAGGTCATTGCCAAAACTCACATAGAAATAGAAAAGCTAGATATAAACATAGAAATAGGAAAACTAGAACCTAAACCCAAAATACCCAAACACACAAAACAAACACCCCCCCTGCCACGCCCTGACCAACTATAATGATAAATAACCCATTTTACTGGTCAGGACGTGACAAATAGAGCTTGGAAGTGCCCATCTACTTTTATATAGAATTTGCAATTGATGGTTACAGACCAAACTTTTATCAGAACAAGTCCTGCAAATCCTTCCTGTCCATCAACATCCTAAACAATGATACAGATAACTGCGAAAATAATGGAAACATTGGAGTAAATGAGGAATACAAAGTACACTATAAATACAAAAGTATGTGGACACCCTTTCAAATGAGTGGATTTGGCTATTTCAGCCACACCCTTTGCTTTTGTATAAAATCGAGCACACAGCCATGCAATCTTCACAGACAAACATTGGCAGTAGAATGGCCTTACTGAAGAGCTCAATGACTTTCAACGTGGCACAGTCATAGAATGCCACCTTTCCAACAAGTCGGTTAGTCAAATTTCTGCCTTGCTAGAGCTTCCCTAGTCAACTGTATGTGCTGTTATTGTGAAGTGGAACTTCTAGGAGCAACAACAGCTCAGCCGCAAAGTGGTAGCACAACAACTGCTTGTCGGGAGCTTCATGAAATGGTTTTTCATGTCCGAGCAGCTGCACACAAGCCTAAGATCACCATGCACAATGCCAAGTGTCGGCTGGAGTGGTGTAAATTCTTAAAGCTCTGTCAAATTGGTTGTTGATCATTGCTAGACAACCATTTTCAGGTCTTGTCATAGATGTTCAAGCAGGCTTAAGGCAAAACTGTAACTCGGCCACTCAGGAGCATTCACTTTCTTTTTTTAAGCAACTCCAGTGTACATTTGGCCTTGTCTCTTAGATTATTTTCCTGCTGAAAGGTAAATTAATCTCCCAGTGTCTGGTGGAAAGCAGACTGAACCAAATTTTTGCTGTAGGATTTTTCCTGTGCTTGGCTCCATTACGTTTCATTTTATCCTGAAAAACTCCCCGGTCCTTAGTGATTACAAGCATTCTCATGACATCATGCAGCCACCACTATGCTTGAAAATATGGAGAGTGGTACTCAGTAATGTGTTGTATTGGATTAATACATTTTGTTGCAGTAATACTTTAGTGCCTTGTTGCAAACAGAATACATGTTTTGGAATATTTTTTATTCTGTACATGCTTCCCTCTTTTCACACTACCATTTAGGTTAGTATGTTGGATTAAGCACAATGTTGTTGATCCATTTTTCATATTACTCCTATCACAGCCATTCAATTCTAGTGTCTTACAGTCATTTATATTGGCAGGTCTTTATTGGTTATAATCTATATCCCGCTGGGATCACCAACACAAAAACTAATAGTTCTCAGAACGGAACGTTCATTTTTAGGTTGCAGGGAGGTTCTGTGAATGTTTTACTATGGTTCCCTGAAAGTTTTCCTGGGATTTTTTATTAACGGTCTGAGAACGGAAATTATAGGTTATTTGAAGGTAATTAAATAACGTTCTGAGAACATGTTTCAATAAGACCTTTAACACTGCTAGCTTTGTGAACTACAAGCACAGATGGGACACATGGAAATGTATTTGCTTTGGCATTAATCATGCAAAAAAAATGGTTTATTGTGGCATGGCGTCAGTGAGATTCAAACATATGATCTTCTGTTCTCTATCCATGGAATTGGTCCACTGTGTCACCAGGATGGAGCTAGCATGCCATGTTTTTTTTAACTCATACAAAGCTTCTCATATTAGTCTATTCAAACAGACCCCATTTCAAAGGAAGCAAGCACTTATTAACATCAGGTGTGGCCAATTAGTGGGCGCAGCCAACACTCCTGAATACACTTATCAATATAGAGGATAGAGAGAGATTTGTTTATGCTGAGAATGGAAGGTATGTTTTTAAATACCATTCTCAGAATGTTCTTTGAACGTTACTAATGTCTTCTTGTGGTTTTTATGGAACATTTTCTTAATGTTCTGAGAATATGACTTTAAACAGAACCATGACGAAACCTGCAGCAAATGTTATGCTGAAGTACTGAAATTCCCACAGAGAATGTTGTTTCTTAGCATTCTCTGAACAATTTGAGAACATTTCATTAAATGGAACCACGAGGAAACCTGTAGGAAACATTATGCTGAAGTACTGAAATTCCTACCTAAGAAAGATATGGCTCTCTGAATGTTATGCGCTAGCTAGGGATCATGCACCATTCCCAGAACATTGTGGGAAGGTTGTATGCAAAATAACCATAGGACAACCACACTTTCACCAAGCTCTAAGAGACATATGGTTCTCAGAACTTTATTTGCTAGCTGGGAAGTCATGACTGTGCGCTACAGACTATCAGTAACATTTTAACTAACTATCTACTAACCCTAACTCTAACCCTAACCTTACCCTTATCTTAACCCTAAACTTAACCCTTACCCTAGCCCTAACCCTAACCTTTACCCTAACCCTTATTCTTAACCTAAACGTAACATTAGCAAGCAGTTGCTTATCAACAGATAATATGACCATCTTTAGAGTATCTACAGATGGAAAATCTGGACTTTCCAAATAAAGTGTGACCCAATTTAATTTTGTATTGAGGTCTTCTTCTAATGATGCCAATTTGACTGCAAAGCTTCCATTTTATAACAATTTTATTTTAATGTCCCATTTGTCAAAACACAATTACCTGTCTGAAAGTGGTTCTCTTTCATTGAGTTACACTTTTCCTTTCTATAAATGCCTACAGTTGGTGATAGCAGTCATCCTTCAGCTGTTGTGTGAGTCAGTGATTGGAATGTAGTCTTTGCCATGAGCAACTTCATGTCGAATTATAAAAGACAAAACAAAAAAACACTACACGGTAACTCGCCAGCAGCATCTGTTCAAAGGTTCTTAGCACCATTATTATGTTCTCAAGGTGAAAAGATCCTTGCTAAAGTGTTGCTTCCTGAAGAAAATTATACAGCTGTTTCATTATATTTTTTGATTTTCCTCATCGATCTGCTTTTCTGTTGTTGGTTTTTCAGCTCTGCCTGCTCAGTGTGTCTGTTCAGAGAGTGAATCCTTAGGAGAGATTAGACTGCAGTGGGAGACAAGTCTGACAGACAGTTTCAGTCCTCTGACCCCATCCTTCATAATGACTGTGTCAACCACTTGTGAACTTGAAGGCATGTTGAAAGAAGGGAGCGGATAGGGACTGCTTCGTACCAATATACTTCTTTTATCGTAGCCAAAGAAATCAATTTGCATCCAGATAAGTGGGCTAGGCACTGTCTACTACAATCCCACCCTCAGGGAGCTCAATAGCAATTATATTAGAGTACTGCCAAGGACATGGCTGTAGATTCTCAAGTTTCAAGTTTTATTTGTCACATGAACAAGTATATTGAAATGCCTAACTTGAAAGTCCTTCCCACCAGTGGAGTATTCAATATCGGATTTTTAAGCCTTGAGACAATTGAGACATGGATTGTGTATGTGTGCCATTCAGATGGTGAATGGGCAAGACAAAATATTTAAGTGCCTTTGAACGCAAAATGGTAGTAGGTTCCAGGCCCAACGGTTTGAGTATGTCATGAACTGCAATGCTGCTGGGTTTTTCACTCTGAACAGCTTCCTGTGTGTATCAAGAATGGTCCACCACCCAAAGGACATCCAGCCAACTTGACACAACTGTGGGAAGTATTGGAGTGAACATGGGCCAGCATCCCTGTGGAACGCTTTCAACACCTTCTAGATGACAAATTGAGGCTGTTCTGAGGGCAAAAGGTGGTGCAACTCAATATTAGGAGGGTGTTCCTAATGTTTTGTACACTGTGTATTCAGGGTCAGTATCAGTAACAAATGTACAATGTGCAGGGACACTGAATAGATACAGTATGTACATGTAAGCTTGGATTATGAGAAAGTAACTGGTAGCAGGATAAATAATATTAATAATAATAATAATAATAATAGTAAATAATATGGCAGCAACATAAGTGGTGGGTGTGTGCGTGGCGGTGAGTATGTGTGTGGGTGGGTGTGAGTGAATGTGTGTGGGTGGGTGGATGGATAGATGGGCGTGTGGGTGTGTGTGAGTGTGAGTGTGAGTGTATGTTTGTGAAAGAGTGTCAGTGTAGGCGTGATGGACGGATGTACAAGTAAACAGGGCTGAAAAGTGACTGGTAGCAGGAATGTATATATATACATATATATTTACTTATGGTAATATACTAATGGTAGTAAATACATGTAAACAGGAGTAATAGTGACCAGTTGCAGGATAAATAGATAGATACTAATGGTAATGGCAATCAATAATAAACAGGTATATTTATATAATGAATGAGTTTGGATGGCTAAAATGATTAAATATCAAGGCATTAAATCTTTCTCTTAAAGCTTCTATAATACTAAAATTGTATCTAAATGTCACGACTTCCGCCGAAGTCGGTCCCTCTCCTTGTTCGGGCGGCGTTCGGCGGTCGACGTCACCGGCCTTCTAGCCATCACCGATCCACTTTTCATTTTCCATTTGTTTTGTCTTTGTCTTACACACCTGGTTTCACTCCCCCCCAATTACTTGTTCATTATTTAACCCTCTGTTCCCCCATGTTTGTTTGTGAGTGATTGTTTGTTGTATTTACAGTCCGTATTGTGGGCCAGGTTTATCATCTTGTATTTTGTAAATCTTGAGTAAAATGACGTGTATTACTCATCTCTGCTGTCTTGCGCCTGACTCCTCTGCACCAGCCATAGACCTATTACACTAAATCCAAACTGCTTTTCCATGAGGCTAGAGAGGCACATCTGCTGTTTAAAATGGGTCTTTTTGCTGTTGTAGATGAAAACCATCCTTTTCCAGTGGATTGACAAGGGATCCCTGTTTAAAGTTTTCTATTTTTTTAAATGAAGCCATACATAGTTGGCTACAATTCAAGTGTTATCCTCCAGAAGAGGCAGAACATATATTACAGCCAATAATGTGGCTAAACTCTGATGTACTGATAGAGGATAACCCTGTTTATGAATGACATGGTAAACAACGACGGTAAAAGTATGTCACAAGCAATTAATCAAGGTGTGTGGAGATGTATGCTCAAATAAAATTATAACCAACTCATCGCTGCTCTGTCACAAAAATGAAAGAGGCAATTACTTAAGAGAAAGGAATTAATTAGTTTGACTGCCAATTAAAAATCATGAATGGCATAACATTACCAATATATCGTAAAATGTATCAGTTTCACTTATGGTCAAGAGGGTTGAGAACTATGCAGCATAAAATTCAAGATAGTTGGGAACAGATTTTCTATGTTCCAATACCATAGCATTGGGTTTATGAACTGATTTACAAAATAACAATTTACGCAGCAATCCATTCCTTTCAATTTAAGCTATTATATACACTGAGCAAAAATATAAATGCAAGATGTAAAGTGTTTCATGAGGTGAAATCAAAGATTCCAGAAATGTTCTATACGCATAAAAAGGTTATTTCTCTCAAATGTTGTGCACAAATGTGTTGATGTCCCTGTTAGTGACCATTTCTCCTTTGCCAATATAATCCATCCACCAGATAGGTGTGGCATATCAATTAATCAGCATAATTATTACACAGGTGCACCTTGTTCTAGGGACAAAAGGGCACTAAAATGTGCAATTGTCACACAACACAGTGCCACAGATGTCTCAAGTTTTGAGGGAGTGTGCAATTGGCGTGCTGACTGCAGGAATGTCCACCAGAGCTATTGCTAGAGAATTGAATGTTCATTTCTCTACCAACGTCATTTTAGAGAATTTGGCAGTGCGTCCAACCGGCCTCACAACCACAGACCATGTGTATGGCGTCATGTTGGCGAGCTTTTTGCTGATGTCAACGTTGTGCGCCATGGTGGCGGTGGGGTTATGGTATGGGCAGGCATAAGCTACGGACAACAAACAAAATTGCATTTTATCAATGGTAATTTCAATGCACAGAGATACTGTGATGAGATCCTAAGGCCCATTGTGGTGCCATTCATCCTCCACCATCACCTCTTGTTTCAGCATAATAATGCACGGCCCCATGTGGCAAGGATACGTACAGTGGTTGCTCCACTAAAAGTTTGGTGATTATGCTGTGGGATTTAGAGGTCATTTGTGGTTTTGTACGCTACCCTGCATCATCACTTCATTGCTCCAGACCAGCGCAAGGGGGAGTTAGAGCACTGATTATGCTTTTGGGTCCTACTGTGTCTCTAACTGACAATGAATTGGCGACATAAACCTAAATAGAAACTGATAATTGTGCACGACTTCACTATTACTTATTTAAACTGTTGTTACACTAAGGTTTTTCTTATTTTATAAGGATTCTCTTACTGTAGTACAGTAGCCCACTCCCGACCGGTCACATTGTACAGCGCCTGAGTGGCACAATGGTCTAAGACACTACATAGCAGTGCAAGCTGTGTTGCTACAGGTGCTGGTTCAATACCTGTACTGCCCTTGACTCGGAGACCCATGAGATGACTGTAGGTTTTTGGTTTCTCTCCCTCTAAAAACAGAAATAAATAATTCTAAATAACAAACTGGCTTTATTTACAAATTAGTAACAATGTCTCACCACACGTTCAAGAAAGGCCTTTTTCTTGCTAATTTACGTTATCTGAAAACAAAATAATCTCCAAAATATTGTTATTTTTGAAACAAAGAGATTATTATAATTATTAATTTAAAATTATCTGAAAGCCACTTGGATATTCCCACAGATATATTATTAACCCTGTTATTAGCAGGACAATATATATTGGTCATATTGGTCATGGCTCCCGAGTTGCGCACAATGGGATTGCTTTGCAGTTCTCCAGCTGTATCCAGTGAAAGCACGTGAGGTTCAAGGCATGAGGGCAGGAGGCACGGGATGGGCCACAGAGCCGCGCACTGAAGACGGACCTAGCCCATGGGGTAGGGAGGAGGAGGAAGGGGGAGGGGTAGCACAGAGCAACACTTTAAGGGGCATTACACAAATAATGGCGCTGACTAGGGAAACGTTCCCGCTGTTCTTTGTGCCAGTCTGCACGTTTAAACTAAAACAATGTAACTAATAAGGGCATCTTTATGCTTTCATTAATAAAATAATTATAAAAATAGTCTTTCAAAATGCAGATGTTTATTTAGTTATGGATCCATAACAAATTACTATGGCAATAAATATCAATGAATTACATAAATATTGGAACAAAGTTGTCTAATGAAGGTAAACAAATTGTTGCTTACTGGAAAATACTATTTCAAACACACATGTTCACGTTGTACAGCGCCATTATGGCTATTAGCAGGTAGCTGGACAATGGACTTGCCTAGAAGGAGGGTAGTGGGAGAATTCTATCGTCAAATGTATTTCTAAGATAGGTTGGCTGTATCACAACTGGCCATGATTGGTTGCAATTTCAGTTTAATCCACCAGAAAAGACAAAACAAATAATACAACAAAAAGTAATTGATTCGAAGTCCCATAGAGCGGCGCACAATTGGCCCAGCATTTCTCTCCCTCTAAAAACATAAATAAATGTTTTGGCCTTTATTCAGATTACAATCGTTCACTTTTGTTTTTTTGAAAATGAAATAACCTCCAAAATATCGTTATGTATTACAGGGATGCAAACTAGTCACCTTTCGGCAAAATTCCTACGTGATTCGTGTATGGGGCTTTGGATGAGTATTGGTTGTATGCAAACGAGTGATGCGCGTTTGGAGCAATACTGGCTGTATCCAAGGCTCAGCCAATCGTTCACATAACAACAGAATGCAGCATGTGACTGAAAAGAGAAGAGACAACCAATTTGCAGAGAAACCAAGTTACAGCATCAGCGTGCGCTCTGGAAAGACAGCGGGAGAGTGGAAAGGCAGTTTGTATCCATAAGTTTGCCAGTTAACTTACAGCAGCGCGTCCCCTGAACAATAACAAAGAGGTAGGTGAGAAGCCTGACCACGGAGACGGGGGTGAGAAGGTGAAGCGTACTTCATGAGCTGTAACCGAAAAACAACTGGCATTTGGAAAGTTTGAGGTGAGGGAGAAAGTGTGGTAGAACAAGTATTGTTAGCATTGTTAAGTATCTTGCTAGCTGGATCGAATTATCTGTTAGCTAGCCAGATAAATGTTGAGCAACATTAGCTAACTTAATTGATCAAATAATTGAGTTAATTAGCTGGCTAATAAAGTCAGACAGCTAACGTTAGCTAGCTAACGTTACAACATCAGATGAGCTAACGTTAGTAACCTAACCAATTTTCTATAGTATTAACTGGTAACATTATATGACTCCTTGCCGTTCCTCAAGTTATAACGCGTTAGTTGCTTACTGGACCCTGGCAATCTGTGTGAAATGTTAACTAGCTAACAAATTAACTACTATCTGTGAAGTAATGTTTTCCCTCTACAGTATGTGGTTAATGTTCAGAATGAGAGAATTAGGTGAAAATGTGTAGCTGGAGCTGGACCTGGCTTAAGCTGGATGCCACTAGAGGTGAAAGGAACACCACACACTTTCTGGATAAAAGGGCTATGTGAGGAGGTGTACTCTGCCTGAAAGAGATCAATTATGCAAACAAAAGGTATCATGCTCTGCTGGCACATTGTAGAACAGATGTCCACAGGCAGAAAGTGTACAATGTAATAATGTGCAGTGTAGTCCAAAGATATTGCTTTTCTTGTGTTGAACTTGGCAGTAACACTTGTGTGTGAGTGAATTTTCTACTAGGTGAATGTTATTTTTGCACACATGTAGCCTTATGTATTTGATCGATGTCTACTATAGTGGCCACTATAATAGAGCAAAAATAGAACGCCTGTTTGTCTCATTCTGTTTAGGACGTAAGATGTTTTTTTGCAAGTGCAATATTTATATGTGTGTGGTCACAAGCATTCTATTATAAAGGCTGTACACTAACTGCAATTTTAGTGTATTGTTTTTTTCTCAAGACTTGAGTGTCATTTGCTGTAGTCTAGGCAACAAATAACATTGGATTGCTTTCTTTACATTTTATAAGTTAGGTTCACATTAGGTTCACATTAACCATTTTTTATTTTACACAGAGAGACTGATCATGTAGATAATTTTCTTTGTTGTTTAATTAGTTAAAACCTGCATTTCCCCCTAACAGGAATTTTTTGCATGTTTTAGTGCAACATAAAAAATCATGTACAGTATTATAATAGGCCGATATGGGCTATTAGCAGGACAATATACCTTTACCAACACCTATCTGTATTTTGATACTTTGTGGATGGGGGCTCCGGAGTGGATGGGGGCTCCCGCAGTGCAAAATACATTGCTACAGATGTAGGTTTGAAACCCGTGCCGGCCGCCACCGCGAGACCCATCAGGCGGCATTTGGTTCTAATTTAGAATCCTCCAGTCCTCTATATGTAATTATTGGCGAGAGTAACGTAATATTTTTCGATGTAGTGTAGGTCCTACCGTAGGCGACATGAGTCTCACTAGTGTTGAGTAATGTGCTGTTAAAATTGGGGTAGGTCTAATTTATTTAAAGAGCATTTTGAATTTAGAAGCAATAGGATTTGAAGCAATAGCCTACAACTATTTTACATTTACATCATTTAGCAGACGCTCTTATCCAGAGCGACTTACAGTAGTGAATGCATACATTTCATACAATTTCATACATTTTTTCATACATTTTTTTTTCTTTTTTTTTCCTGTGCTGGCCCCCCATGGGAATCGAACCCACAACCCTGGTGTTGCAAACACCATGCTCTACCAACTGAGCTACAGGGAAGGCACCGTTTCACGCTGCTCTGAGACAGGCATGGGGACTGGTCTTGATAAATCAAGGAGATTTGTATTTTCACGCTGCAACTTTTAAAGGACGAACCACTGTACAACATTCCTGGAAGCTGAAAATGTCCCAATTCTTCTGGGTTACGTTCCCCAGCAAGACAATTCAAAAATGTTGCTCAAACAGAATGGGGAGCCACCCTTTGCCATGATGACAGCTTTGCACACTCTTAGCATACTCTCAATCAGCTGGAATGCATTTAAATGTGTTGTGACAAGGTAGGGGTTAACAGAAAATTTGATTTGGCAAAAGACCAAGTCCATATTATGGCAAGAACAGCTCAAATAAGCAAAGATAAATGATAGTCCATCATGACTTTAAGACACAAGAACTTTGAAAGTTTTTTCAAGTGCAGTTCCAAAAACCATCAAGCGCTATCATGAGGACTGCCACAGGAAAGGAAGACCCAGAGTTACCTCTGCTGTAGAGGATGAGTTCATTAGAATAACCAGCCTCAGATAGCAGCCAAAATAAATGCGTCCCAGAGTTCAAGTAACAGACATATCTCAACATCAACTGTTCAGAGGAGACTGCGTGGATCAGGCATTCATGTTCGAATTGCTGAAGAAAACAAACACTACTAAACGACACCAATAAGAAGAAGAGAATTGCTTGGGCCAAGAAACACGAGCAATGGACATTAGACCGGTGGAAATCTGTCCTTTGGTCTGATGAGTCCAAATTTGAGATTTTTGGTTACAACCGCCGTGTCTTTGTGAGAGTAGGTGAACGGATGATATCTGCATGTGTGGTTCCCACCATGAAGCACGGAAGAGGAGGTGTGATGGAGTGGGGGTGCTTTCCTGGTGACACTGTCTGTGATTTATTTAGAATTCAAGGCACAGTTAACCAGCATGGCTACCACAGCATTCTGCAGCGATACGCCATTCCATCTGGTTTGTGCTTTGTGGGACTATAATTTGTTGTTCAACAGGACAATGACCCAACACAGCTCCAGGCTGTGTAAGGGCTATATCAGATGACCTGGCCTTCACAATCACCCAACCTCAACCCAATTGGGGATGGTTTGGGATGAGTTGGACTGCAGAGTGAAGGAAAAGTAGCCAACAAGTGCTCATCATATGTGGGAACTCCTTCAAGACTGTTAGAAAAGCATTCCAGGTGAAGCTGATTGAAAGAATGTCAAGAGTGTGCAAAGCTGCCATCATGGCAAAGGGTGGCTACTTCGAAAAATCTAACATCTAAAATATATTTGGATTTGTTTAACACATTTTTTTTACTACATTATTCCATATATGTTATTTTCTAGTTGTGATGTCTTCACTATTATTCTACAATGTAGAAAATAGTAACAAATAAAGAAAAACCCTTGAATGAGTAGGTGTGTCCAAACTTTTGACTGGTACTGTAAGTATTCAGACCCTTTTTTCAGTACTTTGTTGAAGCACCTTTGGCAGTGAGTACAGCCTCGAGTCTTTGTGGGTATGACGCTACAAGTTTGGCACACCTGTATTTTGGGAGTTTCTCCTATTCTTCTCTGCAGATCCTCTCAAGCTCTGTAAATTGTTCAGTGGTGAATTTAATGAATTGTTCAGCTGTCTAATGGCTTGGGGGTAGAAGCTGTTGAGAAGACTTTTGGTCTTAGACTTGGCGCTCCCGTACCGCTTGTCGTGCGGTAGCAGAGAAAACAGTCTATAACTAGGGTGACTGGGGTCTCTGACAATTTTATGGACTTTCCTAAGACACCGACTATTATATAGGTGCTGGATGGCAGGAAGCTTGGCCCATGGGATGTACTGGGCCGTTCGCACTACCCTCTGTAGTGCCTTACGGTCAGATGCCGAGCAGTTGCCAGACCAGGTGGTGATGCAACCGGTTAGGATGCTCTTGATGGTGCAGCTGTAGAAACTTTTGAGAATCTGGGGGCCCATGCCAAATCATTTCAGTTTCCTGAGGGGGAAAATGTTTTGTTGTGCTCTCTTCACAACTGTCTTTGTGTGTTTGAATCATGATAGTTCGTTGGTGATGTGGACACCAAGGAACTTGAAACTCTCGACCCGCTCCGCTACAGCCCCGTCGATGTTAATGGGGGCCTGTTTGGCCCACCTTTTCCTGTAGTCCACGATCAGCTCCATTGCCTTGCGCACATTGAGGGAGAGGTTGTTGCCCTGGCACCACACTGCCAGTTCTCTGACCTCCTCCCTATAGGCCGTCTCATTGTTGTTGGTGATCAGGCCTACCACTGTTGTGTCATCAGCAAACTTAATGATGGTGTTGGAGTCGTGTTTGGCCATGCAGTCAAGGGTGAACAGGGAATACAGGACGGGACTAAGTACACACCCCTGAGGGGCCCCCGTGTTAAAAATCAGCATGGCAGACGTGTTGTTGCCTACTCTTACCACCTGGGGGCGGCCCATCAGGAAGTCCAGGATCCAGTTGTAGAAGGAGGTGTTTAATCCCAGAGTCCTTAGCTTAGTGATGAGCTTTGTGGGCACTATGGTGTTGAACGCTGAGCTGTAGTCGATGAACAGCATTCTCACATACAGTTGAAGTCGGAAGTTTACATACACTTAGGTTGGAGTCATTAAAACTTGTTTTTCAACCACTCCCCAAATTTCTTGTTAACAAACTATAGTTTTGGCAAGTCGGTTAGGACATCTACTTTGTGCATGACACAGGTCATTTTTCCAACAATTGTTTACAGACAGATTATTTCACTTATAATTCACTGTATCACAATTCCAGTGGGTTAGAAGTTTACATAAACTAAGTTGACTGTGCCTTTGAACAGCTTGGAAAAATCCAGAAAATTATGTAATGGCTTTAGAAGCTTCTGATAGGGTAATTGACATCATTTGAGCCAATTGGAGATGTACCTGTGGATGTATTTCAAGGCCTGCCTTCAAGCTCAGTGCCTCTTTGCTTGACATCATGGGACAATCAAAATAAATCAGCCAAGACCTCAGAAAATAAATATTAGACCTCCACAAGTCTGATTCATCCTTGGGAGCATTTCCAAATGCCTGAAGGTACCACGTTCATCTGTACAAACAATAGTATGCAAGTTTAAACAGCATGGAACCCCGCAGCCGTCATACCGCTCAGGAAGGAGATGCGTTCTGTCTCTTAGAG
Source organism: Salmo trutta (assembly GCF_901001165.1). Classification (NCBI taxonomy): domain Eukaryota; kingdom Metazoa; phylum Chordata; class Actinopteri; order Salmoniformes; family Salmonidae; genus Salmo; species Salmo trutta. The sequence continues at coordinate 54,430,661 of NC_042960.1, read as the reverse complement.
ATGAATGTACTTTGGTGCAAAAAGTGCAAATCAATCCCAGAACAACAGCAAAGGACCTTGTGAAGATGCTGGAGGAAACATGTACAAAAGTATCTATATCCACAGTAAAACATGTCCTATATCGACATAACCTGAAAGGTCGCTCAGCAACGAAGAAGCCACTGCTCCAAAACCGCCATAAAAAAGCCAGATCGTACTTTTTGGAGAGATGTCCTCTGGTCTGATGAAACAAAAATAGAACTGTTTGGCCATAATGACCATCGTTATGTTTGGAGGAAAAAGGGAGATGCTTGCAAGCCGAAGAACACCATCCCAACCGTGAAGCACGGGGGTGGCTGCATCGTGTAGTGGGGGTACTTTTCTGCAGGAGGGACTGGTGCACTTCACAAAATAGATGGCAACATGAGGAAGGTAAAGTATGTGGATATATTGAAGCAACATCTTAAGACATCAGTCAGGAAGTTAAAGCTTGGTTGCAAATGGGTCTTCCAAGTGGACAATGACCCCAAGCATACTTCCTGGACAACAAATGGACAATGACCCCAAGCATACTTCCAGGACAACAAAGTTAAGGTATTGGAGTGGCCATCACAAAGCCCTGACCTCAACCCTATAGAACATTTGTGGGCAGAACTGAAAAAGCGGGTGCGAGCAAGGAGGCCTACAAACCTGACTCAGTTACACCAGCTCTGTCAGGAGGGATGGGCCAAAGTTCACCCAACTTATTGTGGGAAGCTTGTGGAAGGCTACACAAAACGTCTGACCCAAGTTAAACAATCTAAAGGCAATGCTACCAAATACTAATTGAGTGTATGTAAACTTCTGACTCACTGGGAATGTGATGAAAGAAATACAAGCTGAAATAAATAATTATCTCTTCTATTATTGTGACATTTCACATTCTTAAAATAAAGTGGTGATCCTAACTGACCTAAGAAAGGGAATTTTTACTAGGATTAAATGTCAGGAATTGTGAAAAACTGAGTTTAAATGTATTTGGCCAAGGTGTATGTACATTTCTGACTTACAACTGTAGGTGTTCCTTTTATCCAGGTGAGAATGGGCGGTGGGTAGTGTGATTGAGATTGCATCATCTGTGGATCTGTTGGGGTGGTATACGAATTGGAGTGGGTCTAGGGTGTCCTGGAGGATGATGTTGATGTGAACCATGACCAGCCTTTCATAGCACTTCATGGCTACTGAATTAATGTTGGCTACTAAATGAATGTTGTCACGTTGGCATGGACAGTTCACGTAGACCACCTGATGATTTGGACAATAAAAAAAATGTCCAGAGAGGTTTTTGGATGATTGAGGGTGGGAGGGGTCACTGTGTGGGGGTCAACCTGCTTGGTTTGTTGTGCTGCCGTTGATAAATTGCAGTGTATTTGATCCCTGGTCTCCATGACAGGCACTGATTAAGTGTCCAAGCAAAGAAAGCAACAAGAAAACATTGTTGCAGTCCACAGGCATCAATTTACTCAGGCTTTAATTAAAATCCTGCCAGCCCAGCAGCTTCTAAGAATAGGAAAAAGGTTACGCACCGGTATCTGGGGTCACAGACAGTGATGGGAGAGGAAATGGTCCGTCACATCTGGTTTTGGGCTACTTCTGACAGCCTGGTAGCAGGGTATGAGCCCGGCACCATTAAGATAATGACTGGGTTGTTATCCTATTTTCTGTTTGCTCTTATCTTCTCTCTTTGTACAGCTCCAGTTAATGTAATAATACCTCTCTGGCAATGGCAAGCAAGGTGTGAGTGGGTTTTGATATTATGAGACTGGGGTATGAGTTGCTTGAAAAGGATCCTATTGTTTTAGGTTGAGGAAAGTCTCAATACTGTACAAGTGCAATTGGCCATTGCAGGGGATGGGATTTGACATAAAGTATGTATGCAATAGGAATAGAGATTGAGTCAGTGACAGAGGTTAAATGAGTCAATGCTGAGATAAGAGCAACACATACAGTATAACGTGCAGAGTAGGTTGTGTCGATGCCCCAAAGACCACATCATTTTTCGTTACTGTCAATAGAGTCAATGGCACTTGAAAGGTAAAAGGTAATAAATGGCAGGGGGATGACCCCGGTCTATATTTTGAGGGTAGTTTGACCCCGGTCTATAGTTTGAGTTTTTTTTTATGTGCATAGTTCAAACAGTGGTTAAGGAAAATACACCATGGTCCAACATGCAACCTCACTGAAACTGTCAGTTTCACTGAATATGTAAAAGTTGATGAGAAGGCTATGGAGACAGTAGTTAATGTTGAGGACAGACGTTCCGCTAGCGGAACCCCTAGCCAACAGCCAATGGCATCGCACGGCGCGAAATACAAAACAACTAAAATACCACAATTCAATTTTCTCAAACAATCAACTATTTTACACCATTTTAAAGATAAGACTCTCACATTTTAAAGATAAGACTCTCACATTGTCCGATTTCAAAAAGGCTTTACAGCGAAAGCAAAACATTAGATTATGTTAGGAGAGTACATAGACACAAATAATCACACAGCCATTTTCCAAGCAAGCATATATGTCACATAAACCAAAACCACAGCTAAATGCAGCACTAACCTTTGATGATCTTCATCAGATGACACTCCTAGGACATTATGTTATACAATACATGCATGCTTTGTTCAATCAAGTTCATATTTATATCAAAAAACAGCTTTTTACATTAGCATGTGATGTTCAGAACTAGCATACCCACCGAAAACTTCCGGTGAATTTACTAAATTACTCATGATAAACTTTGACAAAATACATAACAATTATTTTAAGAATTATAGATACAGAACTCCTTTATGCAATCGCTATGTCCGATTTTAAAATAGCCTTTCGGCGAAAGCACATTTTGCAATATTCTGAGTACATAGCTCGGCCATCACGGCTAGCTATTTTGACATCCGCCAACTTCGGGGTCACCTAAACTCAGAATTACTATTAGAAAAATTGGATTACCTTTGCTGTTCTTTGTCAGAATGCACTCCCAGGACTTCTACTTCAACAACAAATGTTGTTTTGGTTCCAAATAATCCATAGTTATATCCAAATACCTCCGTTTTGTTCGTGTGTTCAGGTCACTATCCGAAGGGTAACGTGCAAGCGCATTTCGTGACAAGAAATTCAAAATATTCCATTAATGTACTTAGAAGCATGTCAAACGCAGTTTAAAATCAATTTTTATGCTATTTATCTCGTAAAATAGCAATAATATTCCAACCGGGCGATGTTGTAGTCATTCAAAGACTGAAAGAAAAACATGGCGAGTTCTCGTGACCGCGCATCTCCAGTCTCACTGTCCCCAGGCTGACCACTTACAAACTCTGCTGCTGTACTTTGCCCAGAGACAGCAGACACCCCATTCCACTTTCTGGCGGCTTTAGAGAGCCAATGGAAGCCTTAGAAAGTGTCACGTTACAGCACAGATGCTGTAATGTCGATAGAGATGCAACAGAAGGACAACAAATTGTCAGACAGGGCACTTCCTGTATGGAATCTTCTCAGGTTTTGGCCTGCCATATGAGTTCTGTTATACTCACAGACACCATTCAAACAGTTTTAGAAGCTTTAGAGTGTTTTATATCCAAATCTACTAATTATATGCATATTCTAGTTTCTGGGCAGGAGTAGTAACCAGATTAAATCGGGTACGTTTTTTATCCGGCCGTGAAAATACTGCCCCCTATCCCAAAGAAGTTAAAAATCAGATTGAAACTTGTAATAACTAATCATAATCTTCTCCTCAAATGACAGAGACAGTTTGACACTTTTCCTTCCCCTGTTGGGTGCTGCTAATTTTACTTTCTGTCTAATGAGAGATGGATGAGAGACAGCGAGAGAGTGAATTGACATCGTTACCAAATGTAAAATGTTAATACATTCTAAGATTGTACAGTATGAATAGGTATCTGCCATCATGTGATCAGGCCCTGATGGTGTTCATCCTCTCTGTGTCAGCAGTAATATACATTGTTAATGGACAGTGAGTGAATAAAAAAATCTGCATGGTCAATCTGACGTCTGCATTGGCCATACAGTATTAAGGTGATATGGCCTCTGCAGAAGTCAGGGCATTCATACTTCTTGCGCTTCGCTGAGCAGCGCAGAGCTGCTGTGAAGGAAGTTGTCAAGGAAGTGAGTTTGTGTTTATACAGGACCTTCCACCCTTACCTACCGTCAACCAATCATGTCAATGCGGAGCTATACGGAGCCCCCGCATTGTCACAAAATATGAGAGGCACATGGCAATTGCCTCACACCACCCATACAGCGCCTCCGACCACCTTTTCTGATCAAGCATAGATTGGCTCTCAGGCCCTCTTGAACGTTAGGGAACATTTTGGATTTTTGCCTAAATAGTGTCGTGTCTTTGGCATCATTAAAACTGAAGACATATTTATCAAATAACTCGCTGTAATTATTATTACGCGATTAACCTGATTAATCATGTAACTGTAATTAACTAGGAAGTCGGGGCACCAAGGAAAATATTCAGATTACAAAGTTATAATTTTCCTAATATAACTTTCAGATATTTTAATATCTGATCAATCAGTCTTCTGATTAATGACGTAATCTTTACCTCACGTCAGTCTCAATCCAAACATCGTAAATTGTTGGTTATCTGCACGAACCCAGTCTTCACTATGAGTCATCCATACATCAATTGTTTTAAAATAATTTATTTACTAACTAAGTAATTCACAGAAATGCATAACAAACAGTAGATATCGTTACAAAGAAATGATAGAGGAATGTGCCCTAGTGGGCTAAACCGGCATGGCGGCTTCTTAGACAAAAGGGGAGTGGGGGTCAGCTGAGAAGGCACTAAAGAGTTGATAATTATAACAATTGAAATGCTAATCCTTTGCACGTGAACGCTCACTCATTCGGGAACAATTGCAATCAATATATATATATTTACGCTCAGTGTGTCGTCGGGATCTCTGTTGAAAAATTTGTTTCTGTTGGAGAGTCTGTCCGCCCTCTCTCTCTCTCTCTTTGTCGTGGTTAGAATGGGTAGTTCAGAGTGACATTCATTAATGTCGTTATAGAATAGCTGTTTTGGCGGTTGTCAGTCTTTGCGTTCAATGATACCGAATTCCTAGCTGCAGACTAGTAATTAAAATCAAAGACTTATTCTTATTCTGTCGGTATCGATAGTCTAAGAGTTTAACCACGTGGTATGGTTAAAAGTTCAGAAAGAGGAATGCATGGTCAAACCTTGGCCCTCTCGTTATCGAGGTAAGCTGGTCTCCAACCTTTAGCCATCTTGTAATTGAGGTAAGCTCAGTCTGGTGATAGAAAGCCTCGGTGGCGGTTTTATTCGGAAGAGCAGAAAAGGGCCTGTCCCATGACACCAGGTCCTGTCTGTGTCCCTGGGGGCGTGCCAAGGACTTAGTGAAACTTTAAACAGAAATACAACTCTCTCAGATTAACATCATTACATAGCATCCCATCATCTCACAAATAGCTTCATCCTTCTTCATTCATTTTATACAACCATTTAGATGTAAGTCTCATAGCTGAGGCTATTGTATAAACATGATTATGGTAATGTGCCGTATTGTCTCTCATGAGTTTCACAAAATTGTACCAAACGGACCAGTTCGTAGCTGGATTCTTCACCGATCTTTTATACCTTCTCCAGAACATAAATGTCGTTCGGTTCTCCAGTTCTGTGAGGTGGAAGGAATTCCGTTGTCCTCTCTATACTGTGACCATGAGGAGAGGGTCTCCTCATAGGAATTTACGACCGCTCTTACAGAGCCTGGTGTCAGAAGTATAGAGGTCGGGGGATGGTGCTCGCAGTGTCCAAAGAGGGCAACGTCATGACAATAGACATACCAAAAAAGTAATAATTTTTCATGAGACGGCCATAAACAATAACTGGTAATGCTGCATAGTTTGAGAAAGGTCTGGAACATTTTTTATAAATTGCTGAGGTATCCTCACTATTGAGGACACAAGCTCAAGCACATAGTACAAATATTATGAAAATATGAAATCATGTATGATTTTTTTCCTATTCAACAAAAGTGGGGCAATAGGTCTTGAAATTACAGACACCTTTCTTATAAATGTCAAATAAATACAGTATGATCATACTTAGCGACAGTACAATATAAGTACCATTTTATATAGCTGACTGCAGTGACATTTCTGCCAAACTTCCTCTGACTCAGAGACACTATTCAAATGTGTGCAGACTTGTTACAACAAGCTTTAAGCACAATATGATTTTGTCCGTCTGTGACCAAGAGAACGTGGTCTCTGTTTTCAACTCTACTAAATTATTTCGTATTTTATCTTGTTGAGAGCTATCAATCCATCACAGCAAGATAAAACGTATATTGTTGCATCCACTAGGCTCTCCTGTTTCGTATGCGAGTCCCCTAAATAGGGAACTTGACGGTTAAGATGATTTATGGCAATAGTAACCCTGCCTCCATAATAAGGCAATCAATTCCATCTTCTATCAATTTGATCAAATGAATGCTTCATCTTCATTCCCTGTAGGAGCCACCGAAGTTTTAAAGGTCGATCTCCAGGGCAAAATGCATCATTCACCTGAGTTTAGTCAAAATGGGGCAAGTGGTGTCTGTCTAACGCACAAACGAACGCACAAGAGCACAGCCTCTTTGTCTTCATCAGATCCATAGTACGGAGACAGATTTCATTGTGTGGGACAATACATGTGATTACTCCTAAAAAATATTAAAATAAAAACATTGCCAAAATTATTAATTGTCAACTGTATCTGTACAGTCTACACACCCTTTCAACATTTTTGTGAATGGGCGGATCTTATAGATCCTCATGGGAAACTTGTGAGATGCATACATGTATAAAATGTCATGACTGTAGCGCAAACTGTACAAGATATATGCATGCTCAAAGTTTGGCATTTCAGTTACTATAGTGCCCCTCTTGGGCCAATCTATGTGAATGCCAGATTTCTATGGCAACACGCATCCTTCACCCAAGTTTCGTAAACATCAGTCCAGTGGTGTCTGATATATCATGTGTTACAAACATACATACTAACCTACGTTCATACTAACCTACGTACGAACGGAGGGAGACAGATCCATAGTCCACCCCCATAATGATAATTCCCAGTACTTATAGTGAGTGTTTCTTGTTTTCACAGATGTAACACTCTGACTCATTCTCCCACTGTTGTGGGAGGAAATAACAAGCATGTCTGCCACTGTGTCTCTGCTTTAGGGAGACGTGTGGACATCTTTTACCAAACAAGGCAACAGTGTAGGCGACTTGAATACAGAATCAGTCTGGTTGCCAGGCTAGAGAATATGTACTTGAGATGAATGTATTAGTCATTCACAGAAAACAAGAACTGATGGAAAGGAAGGAAATCTGAGGCTAGAGCTAGTGGTTGGCTTGTTTAAAAATAGATTTCCCATTTTTCATGTGCATAAACAGTTGAATTACTGTGTTATCCTGACACAACTTGTCTTCATGCAATCATGTAAAAGAGACCCATATAACGCTAACACTAGACACAGTTGTCAAGTGTGTGTTGTCCTTGAAGTAAGTATAACTGTATAGATTGACTGCATATAGCGAGCATGAACACAGACTCCCTGTGTCTGTCTGCATTGATCCCTGCACAGTACATTTCTCTCATCATCCTTTCATTTACCCTCAACCTGCTTTCTCTCATCATCCTTTCATTTACCCTCAACCTGCTTTCTCTCATCATCCTTCCATTTACCCTCAACCTGCTTTCTCTCATCATCCTTTCATTTACCCTCAACCTGCTTCATCTCATCATCCTTTAATTTACCCTCAAACTGCTTTCTATCTTTATCCTTTAATTTCCCCTCTACCTGCTTTCTCTCATCATCCTTCCATTTACACTCAACCTGCTTTCTCTCATCATCCTTCCATTTACCCTCAACCTGCTTTCTCTCTTCCATCTCCTTTATATTCTAAATCTGATGTGCTCTATTTAGCCTCTGTTGCTTTCTTCTTTTTTCTTCACCTCTTCCTCTCTGACCACTCTCCCTTATTGCTTGGAATAATCAGTGCCAAAGCTCTCCAAATTTAAACCAGTGCAAACTGCAAAAAGCTTTTTTTCCCCGCTCAATCAATTTCCCTTGGTTTAAATCAGGTTATTTGGCAAGAAAGCCACGCTCCCTCTAGTAGTATTGATCAAACTTTCAGTGTGGAGGTAAATATATACTCAACAAAAATATGAACGCCACATGCAACAATTTCAAAGATTTTACTGAGTTACAGTTCGTATAAGGAAATCAGTCAATTTAAATTCATTCGTTAGGACCTAATCTATGGATTTCACATGACTGGGTAATTGCGCAGCCTGAGAAGGGCATAGGCTCACCCACTTGGGAGCCAGGCCCACCAAATCAGAGTTATATTTTTCCCCACTAAAGGGCTATATTACAGACAGAAATACTCCTCAGCACCCCTTCAGATGATCCCGTAGGTGAAGAAGCCAGATGTGGAGGTCCTAGACTGGCGTGGTTACACTTGGTCTGCATTTGTGAGGCCGGTTGGACGTACAGCCAAATTATGTAAAGCGACGTTGGAGTCGGCTTATGGTAGAGAAATTAACATTAAATTATCTGGCCACAGCTCTGCTGGACATTCCTGCAGTCAGCATGCCAATTGCACGGTCTCTCAAAAATGTTTTAAGGCTGTGGTATGGTGTTGTGTGACAAAACTGCACATTTTAGAGTGACCTTTAATCATCCCCAGGACAAGGTGCTCCTGTGTAATGATCATGCTGTTTAGTCAGCTTCGTGATATGCCAAAACTGTCTCGTGGATGGAATATCTTGGCAAAGAAGATATGCTCACTAACAGGGATGTAAACACATTTATGCACAAAATTTGAGAGAAATAAGCTTTTTGTGGGATCTTTGATTTCAGCTCACTTTACATGTTGTGTTTAAGTTTTTGTTCAGTATATAGTTGGCAGAAATTATGCCATTATTTGCTGTCAAATACAGGAAGTACTCACACCCCTTGACTTTTTTCACATTTTGTTGTGTTACAACCTGAATTTAAAATCTAATAAATTAGATTTTGTGTAACATGCTTACACACAATATCCCATAATGTCTAAGTGGAATTATGTTTTCGGAGATTTTTACAAAATAATACAAAATGAAAAGCTGAAATGTCTAAGTCAATAAGTATTCAAACCCTTTGTTATGGCAAGCCTAAAAAGTTAATGAGTTAAAATGTGCTTAAAATAAGTCACATAATACAGTTGAAGTCAGAAGTTTACATACACCTTAGCCAAATACATTTCAACTCAGTTTTTTACAATTCCTGACATTTTATCCTAGTAAAAATTCCCTGTCTTAGGTCAGTTAGGATCACCACTATATTTTAAGAATGTGAAATGTCAGAATAATAGAAGAGAGTGATTTATTTCATATTTTATTTCTTTCATCATATTCCCAGTGGGTCAGAAGTTTACATACACTCAATTAGTATTTGGTAGCATTGCCTTTAAATTGTTTAACTTGGGTCAAACATTTCGGGTAGCCTTCCACAAGCTTCCCACAATAAGTTGGGTGAACTTTGGCCCATTCCTCCTGACAGAGCTGGTGTAACGGAGTCAGGTTTGTAGGGCTCCTTGCTCGCACCCGCTTTTTCAGTTCTGCCCACAAATTTTCCATAGGATTGAGGTCAGGGCTTTGTGATGGCCACTCCAATACCTTGACTTTGTTGTCCTTAAGCCATTTTGCCACAACTTTGGAAGTATGCTTGGGGTCATTGTCCATTTGGAAGACCCATTTGCGACCAAGATTTAACTTCCTAACTGATGTCTTGGGATGTTGCTTCAATATATCCACATCATTTTCCTCCCTCGTGATGCCATTTATTTTGTGAAGTGCACCAGTCCCTTCTGCAGCAAAGCACCCCCACAACATGATGCTGCCACCCCCGTGCTTCACGGTTGGGATGGTGTTCTTCGGCTTGCAAGCTTCCCCCTTTTTCCTCCAAACATATTAATAATGGTCATTATGGCCAAACAGTTTTATTTTTGTTTCATCAGACATTTCTCTAAAAAATACGATCTTTGTCCCCATGTGCAGTTGCAAACCGTAGTCTGGCTTTTTTATGGTGGTTCTGGAGCAGTGACTTCTTCCTTGCTGAACGGCCTTTCAGGTTATGTCGACATAGGACCCATTTTACTGTGGATATAGATACTTTTGTACCTGTTTCCTCCAGCATCTTCACAAGGTCCTTTGCTGTTGTTCTGGGATTGATTTGCACTTTTTGCACCAAAGTACGTTCATCTCTAGTAGACAGAACGCGTCTCCTTCCTGAGCGGTATGACGGCTGCATGGTCCCATGGTGTTAATACTTGCGCACTATTGTTTGTACAGATGAACGTGGTACCTTCAGGGGTTTGGAAATTGCTCCCAAGGATGAACCAGACTTGTGGAGGTCTTGGCTGATTTATTTTGATTTTCCCATGATGTCAAGCAAAGAGGCACTGAGTTTGAAGGTAGGCCTTGAAATACATCCACAGGTACACCTCCAATTGACTCAAATAATGTAAATTAGCCTAGCAGAATCTTCTAAAGCCATGACATCGTTTTCTGGAATTTTCCAAGCTGTTTAAAGGCACAGTCAACTTAGTGTATGTAAACTTCTGACCCACTGGAATTGTGATACAGTGAATTATAAGTGAAATAATCTGTCTGTAAACAATTGTTGGAAAACTTACTTTTGTCATGCGCAAAGTAGATGTCCTAACCGACTCAGTTTGTTAACAAGAAATTTGTGGACTGGTTGAAAAACAATTTATAATGACTCCAACCTAAGTGTATGTAAACTTCTGACTTTAACTGTATGTAGGGGAGTGTACATGTATATAGGCTAACCAAATGCCAAAATAATTTGAGAGATAGCAGGATCTAAATTTATTTAATTAGATGGTGCCTTTCTGTCCATTTGGCATTGAGGTATAGCACTAGATCTACACAACAGATGGCATGGGACATGGGCAAGTCTCTATCAGACCAATCAAGAGGACTGGTCACCCGGCGGAGTTGATTTTGGAGTGATCTTTAGTTGTAACTTGAAGTGAACTATCTCTTTAAGATAAATAATTCATACAGTATATCTTTGAACAGACTGTATCTGAGAGAAGGTACTTTTTTGCAGTCCTGAAGGAATGTTTCAGTTCACCGCCACTGTTCTTAAGACCAAATGGCTTATTATTCACATGGCTTTGCAAAGACTTTAAAGAGCTTTGTAGTATAATCCACAGGTAGTACAATCAGATGACCAGAGGGATCGCCCACTCCAAGAAATCTAAAATAAATGCACCGGGGGAAAAAACGTATTAGGAGATTAAAGTGAGACTGGGTGTTTTGGTGGACACAAGAACGCATCGCTTTGCTCTCTCAAAGATGTGACTGTCTTTGGTGTGTGTCTTTGTAGAGGAGAGTTCAGAGAGTGTACAGACATGCCTTGAGACTCCTCCGCTTTATCTTCAGGTATGGAAAGTGACGCTTCAACCATGCATGAACTACCTCACAATACTATGTGATCACTCTGGAGAACTATGTTCCCTCCACAGCACTGAGAAGGGAAAGGTAAAACAAGGTTACAACACAAGTTACTCCAGGCTGAGAAGTAGACGCAGGGATATGGGAATGGTCTGTGATACATTTTATGTTGATGCAGCAAGCTATAATGTAGTCTTAAGTTATTGAAGTGTTTTATGAAATACACTATATATACAAAAGTATGTGGACACCCCTTCAAATGAGTGGATTTGGCTATTTCAGCCACACCCATTGCTGACAAGTGTATAAAATCGAGCACACAGCCATGCAATCTCCATAGTTATACATTGGCAGTAGAATAGCCTTCTATAAGAGCTCAGTGACTTTCAACGTGGCACCGTCATAGGATGCCACTTTTCCAACGGGTCAGTTAGTCAAGTTTCTGCCCTGCTTGAGCTGCCCCGGTCAACTGTATGTGCTGTTATTGTGAAGTGGAAAATCCTAGGAGCAACAACGGCTCAGCCGCAAAGTGTTAGGCCACACAAGCTCACAGAACGGGACCGCCGAGTGCTGAAGCGCGTAGTGCGTAAAAATCGTCTGTCCTCGGTTGCAACACTCACTATCGAGTTCCAAACTGCTTCTGGAAGCAAGGTTAGCACAACAACTGTTTGTCGGGAGCTTCATGAAATGGGTTTCCATGGCCGAACAGCCGCACACAAGCCTAAGATCACCATGTGCAAAGCCAAGTGTCGGCTGGAGTGGTGTAAAGCTCGCAACCATTGCACTTTGGAGTAGTGGAAACACCTTCTCCGGAGTGATGAATCACGCTTTACCATCTGGCAGTCCGAGGGACCAATCTGGGTTTGGCAGATGCCAGGAGATTGCTACCTGCCCGAATGCATAGTGCCATCCGTAACATTTGGTGGAGTAGGAATAATGGTCCAGGCTGTTTTTCATGGTTCAGGCCCCTTAGTTCAAGTGAAGGGAAATCTTAACGCTACAGCGTAAAATTACATTCTAGTCGATTCTGTGCTTCTACTTTGTAGAAACAGTTTGGGGTAGGCCCTTTCCTGTTTCAGCATGACAATGCCCCCGTGCACAAAGTGAGGTCCATACAGAAATGGTTTGTCAAGATCAGTGTGGAAGAACTTGACTGGCCTGCACAGAGCCCTGACCTCAACCCCATTGAACACCTTTGGGATGAATTGGAGTCGAACATCAGTGCTCAACCTCACTGATGCTCTTGTGGCTGAAGCAAGTCCCCACAGCAATCTAGTGGAAAGCATTCCCAGAAGAGTGGAGGCTGTTATAGCAGCAAAGCGGGGACCAACTCCATTTCAATGCCCATGATTTTGGAATGAGATGTTCGACGAGCAGGTGAACAGTACACATATTTTTTGTCATGTAGTGTATCTCCTGTTTTCCTACACCCATTTCTGTTGAAAGGAGAATAATTATCAAGGGCTTACTTCACATGACACAGATTGAGGTTTGTGGCTATTATCTTGTAAGTGGGTCATCGAAAAGGCTGCAGTGATCATCGGCATCAGCTCCTCAGGAAGAACAAACAAATTATTCATAATTGGTTCTGCCTTCTGTGGGTTTCAGTTTCAAGAAGAAATAATACATTTCAAACTACTTGAAATTATACTGCATTCACAATTTAATTAACAATAACACATTTAACCTTTTACTGCAGTGGGCTAAATCAGGGTTGCAGAGTCTGCTGTTTCCTGCTAGTCTTAAACAAATCTACTTTGAAACAAAAGTATACACCTCACACACATGGTTATGGGCTTTAAAAAAAGAAGACACCTGCATGTACCATGTTAGATATAGAGTTGAAATGTATTCGATTTTGAGTTTGCAATATTACACTTTATATACAACACAGAAGACTGAAATATAACAAAACTGTTTGACAACGAACCAACACATTTTAAGATTTTTAAAAGGTTAAATAATGTATATTAATCCTGAAATTATGAAACATATTATTAACGTTCCACTCATGAGGCCACTAGAGGGCTCTTTGGTCATTGGAGTCCAGGAAAGGGCTACAAGGCAAATCCTGTGCTAACCTAGGAAAATGTACATAGAAAGGTTTGGTATCAGGGGTAGACAGGTATGTCAGTCAGATTCCAACAGATCCATGTACCCAATACCTCAAATGTTATACTGCCTACCCACGTTGAAGCTTAATATACCAAAAGGTAGATTTGCACCATATTCCTGTGAGACATTTACAAGTATTATAGATTATGTACAATATTGTCAAAGAGTATTCCTCTGCAAAAGCAAAATAAAACAACCCTTTTACAAACACCTGCAATGGCCTATTGTATAGCTGTACAGGATCTAAGACTTTAAGATATATATATATATATATATATATATATATATATATATATTTGTCGTTGTGCAATTTCAGTGTTATTTCAGCAGGCATTTACTATGTTTTTTTTGTTGTTTTTTTACTATTTTAATAGATACAGCGCCTTCAGTATTCTCACCCCTTCACTTTTTCCACATTTTGTTGTGTTACAAGGTGGGATTAAAATTGATTAATTGTAATTTGTTGTCAACGATCTACACAAAATACTCTGTAATGTCAAAGTTGAAGAAAAATTTGAACATTTGTAAAAAAAAAAAATTATAATAATTAAAATGAAACCATGAATCAATACACGTTAGAATCACCTTTGGCGGTGATTACACCTGTGAGTCTTTCTGGGTACGTCTCTAAGAGCTTTGCACACATGGATTGTGCAATATTTGCACATTATTGTTTTTAAAATTCTTCAAGCTCTGTCAAGTTTGTTGTTGATCATTGCTAGATAGCCATTTTCAAGTCTTTGTCATAGATTTTCAAGCCAATTTAAGTCAAAACTGTAACTAGGTCACTTAGAAACATTCATTGTCGTCTTGGTAAGCAACTCCAAAGTATATTTAACCTTGTCTTTAAGGTTATTTTCCTGCTGAAAGGTGACATTTTTCCCAGTGTTTGTTGGAAAGCAAACTGAACCAGGTTTTCCTCTGGGATTTTTACCTGTGCTTCTTAGCTCTATTCCGTTTATTTTTATCCTAATAAACTCCCTAGTCCTTGCAGATGACAAGCACACCCATAACATGATACAACCACCAACATGCTTGAAAATATGAAGTGTGGTACTCACTGATGTGTTGTGTTAGATTTGCCCCAAACATAACACTTTGTATTCAGGACATGAAGTTCATTTCTTTGACACATTTTTGCAAAACAGGATGCATGTTTTGGAATATTTGTATTCTGTACAGGCTTCTTTCTTTCACTCTGTCATTTAGGTTAGTTTTGTGGATTAATTACAAAGCTGTTGATCAATCCTCAGTTTTCTATCATAGCTGTTACACTCTGTAACTGTTTTAAAGTCTCTGTTGGTCTCATGGTGAAATCTCTGAATGGTTTCCTACATCTCTGGCATCTGAGTTAGGAAGCATGTCTGTATCTTTGTAGTGACTGGGTGTATAGAGTACTAGAGTATGAGTCATAATAGCCATAAAACCCAGAAGTCAAACAGGAAAATGGTTCCAATTGTTTTTCCACTGCTTAATCGAGGCAAAGGTAAGAATCTCTGGATGAACTATCTAATGTTAGCTAAATATAGAAATGAATAAATTGGATACATTTCTTTAAATGGACAATTCTGTGAACAGTCTTGTGCAAGTTTTAAATTGACACAATACCTGTCAGCAAAGTTTGTCAGCTGGAGATGACGTGCAGGAGCTGGCAGGGATTTGTAGTTTTGCATGCCTACTTTGATGCTAATTAGCATTTTCAAATCAGAGTAAATAGAGCTGAATATATTGATAAAAGTCGGAGAGAGATTTACATGGTTATCAAAATGTCACGCCAGGGAAAGCAACACGAAACTCTGTTGATACACCATCCAAAGTGTAATTAATAACTTCATCATGCTCAAAGGGATATTCAATGTTTGCTTTTTAAATGTTACTCATCTACCAATAGGTACAAGGCATTGGAAAACCCCTTTGTGGTTGAATCTGTGTTTGAAATTCACTGCTCGACTGAGGGACCTTACAGATAATTCTATGTGTGAGGTACAGAAATTAGGTAGTCATTCAAAAATCATGTTAAACACTTATTGTACACAGAGTGAGTCTATGCAACTTACAGTATATACGGTAGGAGTCAAAAGTTTGGACACACCTACTCATTCAAGGGTTTTTCTTTATTTTTACTATTTTCTACATGGTATGTAGAAAATATATAAAATATAAAATAATACATATGGAATCATGTTGTAACCAAAAAAGTGCTAAACAAATCAAAATATATTTTATATTTGAGATTCTTCAAAGTAGCTTCCCTTTGCCTTGATGACAGCTTTGCACACTCTTGGCATTCTCTCAACCAGCTTAATGAGGAATGCTTTCTGTAACGAGTGAGCTGAGAGTCGGGAAGAAAGTTCAGGGAGTGAGTGTTTTAATAAATAAACACAACATAATACAAAATAAGAAACACGAACAATGCACAGACATGACACAGGAACAGAAACAATAACACCTGGGGAAGAATCAAAGGGAGGGACATATATAGGGAAGGTAATCAGAGAAGTGATGGAGTCCAGGTGAGTCTGATGATGCGCAGCTACACGTAACGATGGTGACAGGTTTGCGCCATAACGAGCAGTCTGGTGACCTAGAGGCTGGAGAGGGAGCACAAGTGACAGTACCCCCTCCCCGACGCACGGCTCCAGCCGCATGACGCCGACCAAAATTATGATCCCGGGGATCAGGAGCGGACCGGTCACCTCTGCTGAGGTGCGGGAAACCTGTCAGTCCGGTGGAAACGCGGGAGCATGGTGACCTAGAGCGCCGGAGAGAGAGTATACGTGACGGTACCCCCTCCCCGGCGTGTTCGGCTCGAGCCGCACGACACCAACCAAGGGACGATCCCGGGGATCAGGAACGGACCATTCACCTCTGCTGATGTGCGGGAACCTGTCGCCAGCTGGGGCGCGGGAACCTGACAGATCGGCTGAGACAGGGGAGCCTGGCGATCCGGCTGAGGCATGAGAGCCTGTAGCGGCTCCAGGACCTGACGTCATTCCACCTGACACAAAAAAAACAACACTCCCTGATGTTTCCCTTAAGTGAGGTGTTATTCTGTAACAAGTGCGCTGAAAGTCGGGAAGCAAGTTCAGGGAGTGAGTGTTTTAATAAATAAACACAACATAATACAAGATAAGAAACACTAACAAAGCATAGACATGACACAGGAACAGAAACAATAACACCTGGTGAAGGAACCAAAGGGAGGGACATATATAGGGAAGGTGATCAGAGAAGTGATGGAGTGCAGGTGAGTTTGATGACACGCAGGGGCGCGTAATGACGGTGACAGGTGTGCGTCATAACGAGCAGTCTGGTGAGGCCGGAGAGGGAGCACATGTGACACTTTCTCAACAGTCTTGAAGGATTTCCCACATATGCTGAGCACTTGTTGGCTGCTTTCCTTCACTCTGTGGACCAACTCATCCCAAACAATCTCAATTGGGTTGAGGTTGGGTGGTTTTGGAGGCCAGGTCATCTGATGCAGCACTCCATCACTCTCCTTCTTGGTCAAATAGCCCTTATACAGCCTGCTGTGCTGCTGCTCCAGTTTATTATTATTTGACTCTGCTGGTCATCTATGAGCATTTGAAAATCTTGGTCGTGTTCTGTTATAATCTCCACCCGGCACAGCCAGAAGAAGACTGGCCACCCCTCATAGCCTGGTTCCTCTCTAGGTTTCGTCCTAGGTTTGGGCCTTTCTAGGGAGTTTTTCCTAGCCACTGTGCTTCTACACCTGCATTGCTTGCTGTTTGGGGTTTTAGGCTGGGTTTCTGTACAGCACTTTGAGATATCAGCTGATGTAAGAAGGGCTTTATAAATACATTTGATTTGATTTGGAGGTGTGTTTTGGGTCATTGTCCTGTTGAAAAACAAATGATGGTCCCACTAATTGCAAACCAGATGGGATGGCGTATCGCTGGAGAATGCTGTGGTAGCATTCTAAATAAGAATGCCTTGAATTCTAAATAAATCACTGACAGTGTCACCAGCAAAGCACCCCAACACCATCACACCTCCTCCTCAATGCTTCACGGTGGGAACCACACATGCAGAGATCATCCATTCACCAACTCTGCGTCTCACAAAGACATGGTGGTTGGAACCAAAAATCTCAAATTTGGACTCATTAGACCAAAGGACAGATTTCCAGGTGTGTTACTCATTGTGATATCCTTGGTAAGAGTGCGTGCGTTTCCTGAGTGAGTTTTTGAGACTTAGTGTTTGTTGTTTTTCAAGTGTACTGTGATCCTGCGGCTACCGTTTCTCAGTAAAGTATTATGTGCGTCATTAACCACTGATTCCTCATCTGGTCTCTTCTCTGCACCTGGGTCCAACCTCATCACGTCACAGTTTCTTGGCCCAAGCAAGTTTCTTCTTATTGGTGTCCTTTAGTAGTGGTTTCTTTGCACCAATTTGACCATGAAGGCCTGATCCACGCAGTCTCCTCTGAGCAGTTGATGTTGAGATGTGTCTGTTACTTGAACTCTAAAGCATTTATTTGGGCTGCAATCTGAGGTGCAGTTAACTCTAATGAACCTTTCCTCTGCAGCAGTGGTAATTCGGTTTTCCTTTCCTCTGGCGGTCCTCATGAGAGCCAGTTTCATCATAGCGCTTGATTTTTTTTGCGACTGCCCTTTTGAAGTTCTTGTGTCTTAAAGTAATGACTGAAAAAACGTATGAAGTTCTTGTGTCTTAAAGTAATGATGGACTGTCGTTTCTCTTTGCTTATTTGAGCTGTTCTTGCCATACTATGGACTTGGTCTTTTACCAAATAGGGCTATCTTCTGTATACCCCCCTACCTTGTCACAACACAACTGATAGGCTCAAACACATTAAGAAGGAAATAAATTCCATAAATAAACTTTTAACAAGGCACACCTGTTCATTGAAATGCATTCCAGGTGACTACCCCAGGAAGCTGTTTGAGAGAATGCCAAGAGTGTGCACAGCTGTCATCATGGCAAAGGGGAGCTACTTTGAAGAATCTCAAATATAAAATATATTTGTATTTAACACTTTTTTGGGTTACTACATGATTCCATATGTTATTTCATAGTGTTGATGTCTTCACTAGTATTCTACAATGTTTAAAATAGTAAAAATCAAGATAAACCCATGAATGAGTAGGTGTGTCCAAACTTGTGACTGGTACTGTATGTTTTACAATTTAGAAATTAAAACACTATATATCTAGTCCTATCATTTGAAGAAGTCATAAGTATTTGCACAAATTCACTTTTTAGCAGTATTGTAGTTAAGTTTGGTATTTGGTCCCATATTCCTTGCACTCAATGATTACATCAAGATTGTGACAAACTCATTGGATGCATTTGCAGTTGTTTTGGTTGTGTTTCGGATTATATTTTGCCCAATATGAACTGAACATTTTGGAGTCACTATTAAACAAAACATGTATTGGTAATGGTTAGCATGGTATGCTGTAGTCTCTATGACCTTTTTACTCATCACTATTCATGATTTTTCTTAATCATTGCATTATCAGAATTATTTGAAAAGTGTTCAAAAACATATTATCTACTCACATCATTCAACATTTTAGCTTCACTGTCCAAATACATATGGAGGGGAGTGTAGCTGGATCTACATATCAGACGGTGTGACATGAACTCGTCTAAACAGTACACCCTTTTGATGTCTAAAAACTGCTTACAAACTTTGATTTTGAGGAAAGATGTCTCCTCTTGAATATATTAAAGATGCAGTAAGTCATGTCAGAAGCTAGCAGATTCAATTCAGCTGCCAATAAAACTACATCACGTTTTGAAGTTCACTGGCTTAGTCTAACAACACTATCATGAATCTAGCAAATACATTTTGTGGGTCAGAGTGCAGTATTTATTTAGTTTCTTCGCACAAACATTTGTTAGCACATTTCTCACACTGGCTTTAGCCACTGAGGGAGCAGGCCTGCACAAGCAAGTGCAGGAGGATTGCCTAGCAACTCATGCCTTGGAGGGACTCAAGGTCTGTATTACACAACAAATTCCCATGATTTGTGACTCTGTTCGGACAGAATAGCTAGCACAAGAGCTAAAAAATTGCTTTGAAAAAATATGATTTCAGCTAATAGGGAGATGTAGAGTATTTAGCAAAATAACTACATTATGGCATTCACTAATCCTAAACCACTTACATGTAATAAAAATGTTGGTATATTTGTAAACAAAATTATTACTTACTCAACCTTAAAATAATTGAGAGTATATAAATAAATAACTGAATAAATTATTTAGTTATTCAATACAAGGTTTGAATGCAATGATTTGTGGAGGCTCTGTGGTTAAAGTAGTAAATATTTGACCTAAATGACAACAAAGCTCTCAGACCCATGGAACACCTGGAAAATACACTATATATATACAAAAGTATGTGGACACCCCTTCAAATTAGTAGATTTGGCTATTTCAGCCCTACCCGTTGCTGACTGGTGTATAAAATAGAACACACAGCCATGCACTCTCCATGGTAATACATTGGCAGAGAATGGGCTTACTGAAGAGCTCAGTAACTTTTAACATGGCACCGTCATAGGATGACACCTTTCCAACAAGTCAGTTTGTCAAATTTCTGCCCTGCTAGAGCTGCCTTGTTCAACTGTAATTGCTGTTGTTGTGAAGTGGAAACGTCTAGGAGCAACAACGGCTCAGCCGCCACATGGTAGGCCACACAAGCTCACAGAACAGGACCACCATGTGCACAAGCCTATCACCATGCGCAATGCTAAGTGTCGGCTGGAGTGGTGTAAAGCTTGCCGCCATTGGACTCTGGAGAAGTGGAAACACATTCTTTGGCATGATGAATGACGCTTCACCATCTAGCAGTCCGATGGACTAATCTGGGTTTGGCCGATGCCAGGAGAACGCAACCTGCCAAAATGCATAATGTCAACTGTAAAGTTTGGTGAAGGAGGAATAATGGTCTGGGGCTGTTTTTCTTAGTTCTGGCTAGGCCCCTTAGTTCCAGTGAAGGGAAATCTTAATGCTACAGCATGCAATGACATTCTAGATGATTCTGTGCTTCCAACTTTGTGGCAACAGTTTGGGGAAGGCCCTTTCCTGTTTCAGCATGACAATGCCCCCGTGTACAAAGCAAGGTCCATACAGAAATGGTTTATCAAGATAGGTGTGGAAGAACTTGCATGGCCTGCACATAGCCCTGACTTCAACCCCGTTGAACACCTTTGGGATGAACTGGAATGCCGACTGCAAGCCAGGGCTAATCGCCCAACATCAGTGCTCGACCTCACTAATGCTCTTGTGGCTGAATGGAAGCAAGTCACCACAGCAATGTTCCAACATCTAGTGGAAAGCCTTCCCAGAGGAGTGGAGGCTGTTATAGCAGCAAAGTTGGGATCAACTCCATATTAATGCCCATGATTTTGGAATAAGATGTATTTTCTTGGTAATGGTCAATCGGCAATCTAGTACACACAAAATAATTGAATGAAAGTAGTACATTGCACTGAAAGCTAAGTATTGAAACATTGTCCACTGATAGATGCTAATGTTAAAGGTCCAATGCAGCCATTTTTTATCTCAATATCAAATTGTTTCTGGGTTACAATGAAGTACCTTACTGTGATTGTTTTCAATTAAAATTGTCAAAAATAAACAAAAATAGCTTCTTAACAAAGGGCATTTTCTCAAGCAAGAATTTTGCTAGGTCTGAGTGGGGAGGGGAAAACTTAAAATTAGCTTTCATTGGCAGAGAGATTTGCAACTCTCTTTCTTTATTGGTCTATTAACAAATTTATTGCATGGAAGGCCAAAACTCCATCCCACAAAAACAGGCTGAAATGTAGTAAAACACCTGAGGACAGGTTGAAAACACAGTCATGTTTTTGACTGTACTGGGCCTTTAACTCTAGTGTTTATCGCTTAGACCATTTGAGAGCAGATTCGAAAAGTGGCTCTACCACGTAATTGGATTGAGAATTGAGTTGACACTGGAACTGCTGCTGGCAAATGTCAATCTACATAATTTGTACATTCAGTTATTTTTCAATCCACCATAATGAACCATCATTTCAAAAACCTTTTTTAAATCATATTGAAATGTTAGGACTTTGTCAAGCAACTCGTTACTGACAAAACAAACAGCATCATTTACCATGATTTTTTTTTTAAAGTTGGAATTCGTAGCTGTGAAACTGCCATGTTCGTTGGCGATATTACAACAACAAAGACATTACTTCAAACAACAAACACTGTTTGCTTTTTGTCTGACATTTGGATGCTTTTAAGCGAAAAATAGGATGGTGCTTTTAGGGTTAATGAATTATGCATCTGAAAACTTTGAATGATTTGCATGTCCTAAATTCACATGAATCTGATCCCACATTAGGAATCTAGGCCACAGCCTGTCACAACATGGTGTGCAAACAACAGCAAAGGGTTACATGTTTATTTTAACATCAAAAACGGACATCTTTCCAGGAAGCAAATGCTACTTCATATGTATGCCGTTCCAGTTTTCTACTTTTCTCAAAAGGCAAAAATGATCTTGAGGTTTCTTTTTGACTTGCACACAATGTCAGAATGAGTTAGCTTCAAAGGCATTCAGTTTGTTTCCACGGTAAAGCAACCTTGAGAGGTGCACATTTTGTTTCCAATTGTTTCGCATCAGAGTGAAAAGTATACTGTGACATTCTTTTCACAGACCTCCTATGTGTGCACGCGCTTGCCCGTGCCAGTCATTTTTTTCTTCAGAATTTAATGGCACTTTTTCCCCCTACCTTTTAATTTGGCATGAACACAACCAGTCGTGATGTTTTCATCTTATTGTCAAACAAAATACTTCAAAAAGTAGGCTACCTGCGAATGTTCATCCACTCCAACCAAAATAATGTCAGCATCCAAACAGTGCACTGTGCACTCAAGCCATTTGATGAATGGAAAGAGACATTGGTTGCAAAACACACCCAAGTGGAAAAATACTATAGTATACTATGGTATAAATACTATAGCATTCACTGTAGTGTTTTTGCAGACTTTACTTTTAAACAAATAGGAGAATGGTTCAATTAGCATTATTTAGAGAGGGGGACTCATGTCCCTGGGCCCCCGTAATTCACACATAGCTTTGCATTACTTTACATTCTTCAGCGATTACCAATTAACTTTACTTGCTTTAGTTTTTTTCTTAGATGACTTCACAACTATTGAAACTGGCAAGTGAATGAGTTTTAATTAAGTTCTGAGTTATAATGTATGTAGGTAATTTTTTTCCCTCGAGAACTTTAACAAAATACTCTGCAAGAAAAAAGTTAATTCCTGCTCAGGGGGAGCCATTCACAGATATAGGCTACAGCAATTTTTGGGAAACAGAAAAAGCTCTTTTGAAAATAGGACAAATGTTGTCTTTGCTGAGCAACAGTGAGAAGCTGGACGACATGCTCATTTTGCTCAGAAGTCAAATCATTTCACAGAGAAGGCATTGCTATAATTTAAACTGAACATCCTGTGAATCTCCCTGCCCTGGTTTTGAAGGAGGTGTCACAGACGTCACTCAATCGCTGATTCCCAGAAATATCCGTGGGTGAACTCACGTCAAAAATAGCTGGATTAATATGATTCAAATAGAAGTGACTTAAATAGCAGAGAAACCCTGCTGATAATCTTTGTGTGGTTGATTCAATAACAGAGTTAGTCAATGTGACAGAACTTTAGTTATAATACTAGTAGAAATACATTGGTCAAGTAACAAACAAGCCACCACATGACTCCATTGTGTCACAGCACAGCTAAACCATTGAATCATCCATAATTCAGCATACTAAATGTCATCATCCGTAAATATGACTTGGATGGAATAATACGTATTCCTGATGCTACCTGCCTGCTTACACTCAACAATGATATTCTCAAAGCTTTACGTAAAGTGTGTTTTTGATTACTCCCCATCCCACCCCCTGAGCATCAGGAAAAGCTCAATTTAAACCCAATCAGTTAATGAATCAATCCATTTTACTGGATGAGAGATTTTCTATTAATTTCAACTTTTGGGTAGCCTAGGTGTATACAGTATAAATACCAAACTGTGTACTTCAATGGGATCACTTTCTAACACTTGTCATGTGTAGTTTATAGGTTCAAATATCATCAATCTATAAAACATGATAAGGTCAAGTTGTGACACAATGTCACAAAATCAACCTTTATGGGCCTTGACAGCACACCTGGATTGAGCTTGTAAAGTTGTTTTGTCTCCGTTGCTTGTCCTGACGCAGGTGATAATGATGGCAAGAAACAGGCTGAAAGCATCTGCTAAGCCTCCCCTGATGCTGGCTGGTGCAGAGGGAGAGAGAAAGAGGTTTATTACAATGTGACAGAGCGATAAGGCTTGAAACACTGACTGGGCTGGTATTTCAGCTGCTCTATTGTCCACAAGCTGAACACGATCATTATCAAAGCCGGAGCAGCTGGTAAAGGTCACCATCAAACTGCAGCAACGAGGCCGTACCCCAAGATCCCAATTATTATCACGTAGTTACGGGATGACTAGCGCTCTGTCATATTCATTACCTACAGTGCCTTCAGAAAGTATTAGAACCCCTTGACTTTTTCCACATTTTGCTGTGTTACAGCCTGAATTTAAAATTGATTACATTTTGATTTTGTCATTGGCTTACACACAAATGTCAAAATGGAATTATGTTTTCAGAAATGTTTACAAATTAATTAAAAATTAAAAGCTGAAAAGTATTGAGTCAATAAGTACTATTCAACCCTTTTGTTATGGCAAGCCTGAACTAAGTGAAATAAGTTCAGGAATAAAAATGTTCTTAACAAGTCACATAATGAGTTGCATGGAATTACTGTGTTCAATAATAGTATTTAGCATGACTTTTGAATGACTACCTCAGCTCTGTATCCCACACATTAAATTATCTGTAGGGTCCCTCAGTCGAGCATTGAATTTCAAACACAGATTCAACCACAAAGACCAGGGAGACTTTCCAATGCCTCACATATAAGGGCACCTATTGGTAAAAAAAGGGCACCTAAAAATACAAATAAAGCAGACAATGAATATCCCCTTGAGCAAAATTACACTTTGGGTGGTGTATCAATACACCCAGTCATTACAAAGATACAGGCGTCCTTCCTAACTCAGTTGCTGGAGAGGAAGAAAACCGCTCAGGGATTTCACAACTAGGCCAATGGTGACTTTAAAACAGTTACAGTGTTTAATTGCTGTGATAGGAGAAAACTGAGGACGGATCAACAACATCGTCGTTACTCCATAATACTGATCTAATTGACAGAGTGAAAAGAAGGAAGCCTGTACAGAATAAAAATATTCCAAGACATACATCCTGTTTGCAATAACAAGCTAAAGTAAAACTGCAAAAAAAATGGCAAAGAAATTAACTTTATGTCTTGAATACAAAGCGTTATGTTTGAGGCAAATCCAACACTACACATGACTGAGTACCACTCTTCATATTTTCAAGCATGGTGGTGGCTGCATCATGTTATGGGTATGCTTGTCATCGGCAAGGACTAGTTACATTTTTGGGATAAAAGGAAACGGAATAGAGCTAAGAAGTAAAATTCTAGAGGAAAACCTGGTTCAGTCTGCTTTCCAACAGACACTGGAAGACAAATGTACCTTTCTGCAGGACAATAACCTTACAGACTTACCCAGAAAGACTTACAGCTGTAATCGCTGCCAAAGGTAATTCTAACATATATTTGACTCAAAGGGTGTAAAAACTTATGTAAATGAAATATTTCTGTATTTAATTTACTTAAAGTTCTGTTATTGTGTGGACACTATATAAATAATTACATGGAATATGTATTGTACTTACCTGCAGTATAGTATATTTGCTATTCATGTGTATATGGTTATTATTGGCATTGGCATTGACCGTGACCTTTCCCGTTTGAGGACATCAACACCCAGAGTCGGATCTGCACAATGCGACTCTACCACCTGTTGAATGGGCTGTATCATTTTGCTGTATTTGTACCATTTGTACATGGCTGTACACCTTTTATTTCTTAGGTTGAAAGTAAAGGAAAGTAAAATTGAAATGTGTGTGGGCATTCCTTGTCAAGTTACTACAAGTTCTAAAAACATGTTTTCACTTTGTGATTATGGGGTATTGTGTATAGATGGGTGAGAGAAAAAAATCTATTTAATAAATGTTTTATTCAGGCTGTAACACAACAAAATGTGGAATAAGTCAAGGGGTAGAATACTTTCTGAAAGCGCTTTAGGTTACATATGAACCGAACATTTAGCATTCGTGCGATGATTCATACAATTACAGATGAGTCATCACATCTCTTAAGCCTTTTTTCATGGGTCCTTGCACTCTGTATATGGAACTGACAGCATTTTAACTACTTTGCAGAAATGAAACAAACAGACAATCATAATATCTGTAAAAAATATCAAATTCCCAGTTTATGCTGACTGGTCTCATAGACTACTAGACATAACATAGTAAATGTAAATTCGGGACACTCAAATGAGTATGATTAGTTAAGTTTGGTATGATTACATAAGATAGAAGAAATGTGAAACACTTTGCTAGCTAGCTATGCTGAACTTGTACGACGATCCACAGTTGTCAATCAAATGTATTTGACATCGATCAAATGGGTGGGCATGCAAGCAAGTTCCTCTTCAGTTGTCAAAACATGGGTTGGAACAAGCTACCACTAGTACTGTTGACTAACCATTCCATAGAAATTTGCTCAACTGCGGCATTCAAACGAGGCTGCAATGAAAACTAATGCCACTGTAGTGACTGTATTGGCATCACAATGTGGGGTGTGAACTACAAGCATTGATTGACATGGTAATGGACCGATAGTATTGGGGGGAAAAACTCACCCCCTCCGACGCTGTACGTTAAATTGTGACATATAGCACGTATAAAGCAACTCATTCTGTGTTGAACAGCCTCTCTCCACCAACTTCTCTCACAGTTTAAAAATAAGAAAGGGACAGGGTAAGGGGGGATACCAAGTCAATTGTACAACCTAATGCATTAATTTTTTGCGTCATCACTGCAAGCCATCATGACTCTCAAAGGCCGCGACAGCCGCTGTTTACTTCTTCATATAGGTATGTAATGACACGTTATATAAAATCTTTATAGTGTTTTTACATTTTTGAATTGATAAGTTTTACAGATCGGGTGAAAAAAGCCGTTTCCCCACACGGCTTATCTCCCCCTTTCCCTATCACGCAGTAGGTTTCACTTCCCCACCCGTCAGTTTTAAAAAGACCCGACGGAGCTTATTGCCTTCTTCAATCATGCAGACAGGCAGCATGAAGGTCTCGTCATTGATTTTGCTGGAAAGGGGAAAAATTGTGCTTATACATGCTTGAATACAATGGTATTCATATTACAGTTGACCTGGAAATATTACGTTTTTTGGGCGCTAAAATAAGGTCAATTGTACGTTACAGCACAATGTACAGAAGTGCGTTAGCTTACAGTACTACCCATTGTTTATCAGAGTAGTTTTGACGGCCAACTACAAGCTGAAAAAAGTTTGAGAGGGTTTATCTACTGTTCCCTCGTTAGATTTTAGCTCATCTCGCTCTGGCTAACATTAGTTGTTGATCTTGCTGCTGTTGTTGTTGTTGTTGTTGTGCATAGGCAACCGAAGGAGAGAGAGCCTACCTGTTCATGCTTGTTTAATCAATAGGACTGTAAAGTTCCCAAATGTAAGACGACTCCTGTGGTATTTACATAATTGCAGAAATCCATTCAGGTGTATTTTGTGGCGTTTTGCGAATGCGTTCTACTGATCTAAAGTCGCACTGTTGCTTCTGCCTATAAACACACAGTCCAGTTCAACATGAATGATGGCAGGCCTGTGTTGAAAATGGCTTAATTGCGTATAGGCCTACTATAGCTCTGATTGGCTATGGCGCACCGATCTGTGTAGAGTCTGGTCCTAGACAAGACTGACACGTTTTTATTACATTTTATTGACTGCAGTATCTAGAAATTGTCCTAACGATGGCCGCTTTCGCACTCTATATTACTATAGAATTTTCACAAAATGCTTTACTCTACGTAATTCTCAAACATTCTATGAAAGTATGAAAATGTGAAAATGACCATATCTAAGTGCTTGCTTCTCAAAAAAATATGATTTTATGTTGCTAAAACACTGTCAGTTCCACTTTAAAAGGCTGCTGTCTAGTGCTGAAATGCCTCGGGAGCTGAAAGGCTATCAGACTGGTTCTGTCACCCTCTAAACTGCTCTGCTGACTCCACTTGTGACTTCCAGGAGATATTTAATTTGTTAAACTGACCATGTGTCCATTATGACATCCTGTAAGAGGCATTAGAGCTCTCATAGCACTGCTCTTACAGGTTCAAATATAGGTGACATGCTCGTAATGTGCTGCACTTGGGTTGGCATATTTGACCTGCTCATTACAACTTTGACAGAAGCAGGCCTTTACCATAGCAAGTCCCAGATATTACAACTGGGAACCATGTTGGGTTAAAATGTACTTTCCGAAAATCATATTTCAACTTACAGACATGAAATAATGCCATCTGTAAGTACCAGCAGGGGTGGAATTTGAAAAAAAATGTCAACGTTCCCCAGTGAGATTTTCAATTTGAGAGCTGCCATGTACTTTTGAGTCACGTCAAAGTGACTTTGATGTCAAAGGGGAGCATCTCTGCCCTGACACACCTTGTCATGAATCTGCGTGGGCACGAGAAGTGTGCCTGAAGTTTGCATTTAGAAAACTGTAGCGATTTCATACTTAGTTGGATCAAAGCTGCAGTAGAAAGTGAGATAAACCAGGAGAGGGAGGAAGGAAGACAGAGGGGGTTGTTGGAAATGTAAAGTTGGGAGGAGAGTGCCGGGGATTAATAGTATGCTTTAGGACTGAGAGTTTACTTGGCACAGTTCTTAAATAACAATATTTTGCATCATCATAATGATGTGGCCGGTGACACTTTTCTTCTTGAATGTCCAAAATCTTGAAAACTTGACTGCTGACAAGCAAACCATTTGAGGACTGTATCAACAGTGGTCTAATAAAGAAAATACCAAAATATAGTTTGAGGGGACTTTTCCTTTAATGGGCTCAAAGATAAGCACCTTCTCGGTAAGACCCAGATGCAGACATGTCGAATAGACAATGGTTTAATATTCCAACAGGGGCAGGCAATTGACAGGTCAAGGCAGGCAGGGGTCAGTAAACCAGAGGTGGGGCAATGGTACCAGACGGCAGGCAAGCTAAAGGTCAGGGAAGGCAGAGGTCAACAATCCAGAGGTGAGACAAAGGTACAGGACGGTAGGCAGGCTCAGGCAGAGTGGTCAGGCAGGCGGGCTCAGAGTCAGGACAGGCAAGGGTCAAAACCAGGAGGGTGAGAAAAAGGAGAGTCTGGAAAAAGCAGGAGCTGAGAACAAAAACGTTGGTTGACTTGACAAACAAGACGAACTGGCAACGGACAAACAGAGAACACAGGTATAAATACACAGGAGATAATGGGGAAGATGGGCAACACCTGGAGGGGGGTGGAGACAATCACAAGGACAGGTGAAACAGATCAGGGTGTGACACTGAGTGGTTCTACATTTTTTTTAAAGCAAGGAATTCATCTGGAGTCCTCCCTGTCATTTATGGCAGTCACTCAGTAAGAATCAGTCATTGACCTCGGGGAGATGGAGAAAATATGAAGTGTTGAGGAGAATAAAGGTTATTGCAATGTACTTGGGTATTCATAGGCTGTCTTTGTGACCAATTATACTCCCTAGTAAAAAAAAAATCCATTAGGCTTAGTGATTTTTTCCAGTAAAAACAGAATCTGATTGTAATCCCTTTGGACTACTTTTTTCCTATTGGATATAAAAAAGTCAAATTAGAATTCTATTGGACTTCTTTTTTCCTATTGGGAATGAAGAGTAATCATATTGGACCATATATTATTCGAGCAATCCTATAGGATTTTGTATCTCCCCAATCAGAATCCTATTGGAACTTTTTTTATTAATTGAACCCATTAAATTATAGTTTGTTGTCATTAGGTCAAGTACAATACAACAACATTAATTACATTTCCATTGATCTGAAACAACAGACCTATATTCATTTCTATATTCACCTATAAGAAAGCCTGTCCCTTTAAGAGTGACTGATGAACTCACAGCTAGCAGAAGCTTGCAGTGTTAATTAACCTAACTTTCTAGGTCAGCTCACCACCTGTGGATGTGCAGAGAATCTCAGGTTGTCTAACACTATTATTCTAACTGTTTTATCCTTCACTGTGCGTGAATGCAGGAACTGTAAGTACCGTATTTGTTTCCTTATGTTTCCTGATGAAGTTGTCAATGTTTTAGTAATATTTTCGTCATTGTACAGTATTTTATGCTCGTGTGTTTATGCTATCTAAGAAACTACTGTTAGTCACATTTTGCCTGTCAGCTGACTAGCTAGCTAGCTAAGTTGTACCAATTTGCATGTTGTTTTTAAGTCACTGTATTTTTATAGCCGATGATAAATATGTTTTTATTGTTTGTTATTGCTAAATATATGTGCCTTATTATAGGCAAGTTAACCATGTTTTCATGATTTCTGGTAGATCATCAAAATAAATAAATTACATCATGTTTTTGGAATCATTCAGCAGTTTTTACCTAATTAAGTAGACTACTATTTGAAATGAATGTTGAAACTTCCATTTATATTCCTAAAACATAAGTTGAAAATGATGCTGTCACTGCTTCCCATTGACAATAACTGTTGATAAATAGCCCAATGTCAAAGTGTCCAAATCAATAAACAGTTTGTGATATATTGAAAACCTAAACATAAAATGTACTACTTACACATACATGTGCCACAATAGTAATCATATTATTATTATTATTTTTTTTTTAAACAAGCCCCTTGTAAACTGCATATGCACCAAAAACCCAGTTGTTTTGAAAAGTTGTAATTAATCACTCATATTGATTAGTGGGGAAATCAGGTTGTATGTGCTGTTGAAACTAACACAACTCAAAAACCACATGGAAACTTGAAATATTGTTTACATCACTTGTTGGAGGACAACCAGCTGAAGACAGCCGGCTACATTTTGGAGTGATGCATTTTGATTTGGTGGTTGCCAAAATGGAAAGAGAAACGTAACACTTATTTGTCAGTCACTCATATTGATATCACATTGAAATCAATAGAATGAGAGAGTGGTCGGGTTGCAGGTCCTGTTCAAACTAACCTTACTAAAAAAACACAAGAAATCTTGGAATAATATGTATCTCACTGGTTAGAGGACAACTTGTAGAAGACAACCAGCAACATTTTGGATTGTTGCATTTTGCTTTCAACTGGGTCACCGACGCGGAAAGGCAAACACAACACATTTTGAAATCATTAGAGCAGGGGCAAACATTTGGGGTGCATGCACTGTTTAAACTAACACTATTCAAAGACTACACTGAATATGAGAATCATTTTCATAACACTGGTTAGAAGAGAATTTGCTGAAAGTGGTCATCTAAATTCTAGAATGTCAGATGGAAGTTTTGGGAGGTTGCCAAAACGGGAAAGGAAACAAATCAGTTGTTTTATTATTGAACATAAACGAATCACGACCCGACATAGCATATCAACAGTGACAAGTGTTGGCTGTTATTTGAGTGATAGTTTGACTCTCAAATCCATGTATAGGTGCCGGCGACTATTATACAAAGCGCGTCGCAAATTTTCCTTACCATTTGAGTTTGATGATAATAGAAGTCCTAAGACAGCCAGCGCATATAACTAAATCAACTGTACAAAACCAATGATATTGATCTGTTTCAAGCAATTGTGTGTCATGGTGATTGGTATACATTTTTATTCTTATATCACTAATCTGAGGTTAAAAAAAAGGGTGTGCAATTACACTCAACCGATGTGGTCAAAATGTGAGTAGCACATACAGTACCAGTCAACATTTTGGACACCTACTCATTCAAGGGTTTTTCTGAATTTTTTCTACTTTCTACATTGTAGAATAATAGTGAAGACATTAAAACTATGAAATAATAAAATATTTTATATTCTTCAAAGTAGCCACCCTTTGCCTTTGATTGCCAAGAGTGTGCAAAGCTTTTTCATTCTCTTCATTCTCCAGGTCATCTACAAGACCCTGCTAGGTAAAGTCCCCCCTTATCTCAGCTCGCTGGTCACCGTAGCAGCACCCACCTGTAGCACGTGCTCCAGCAGGTATATCTCTCTGGTCACCCCCAAAGCCAATTCCTCCTTCGGCCGCCTCCTTCCAGTTCTCTGCTGCCAATGACTGGAATGAACTACAAAAATCTCTGAAACTGGAAACACTTATCTCCCTCACTAGCTTTAAGCACCAGCTGTCAGAGCAGCTCACAGATCACTGCACCTGTACATAGCCCATCTATAATTTAGCCCAAACAACTACCTCTTCCCCTACTGTATTTATTTATTTATTTTGCTACTTTGCACCCCATTATTTCTATTTCTACTTTGCACTTTCTTCCACTGCAAATCTACCATTCCAGTGTTTTACTTGCTATATTGTATTTACTTCGCCACCATGGCCTTTTTTTTGCCTTACCACCCTTATTTCACCTCATTTGCTCACATTGTATATAGACTTATTTTTCTACTGTATTATTGACTATGTTTGTTTTACTCCATGTGTAACTCTGTGTTGTTGTATGTGTCGAACTGCTTTGCTTTATCTTGGCCAGGTCGCAATTGTAAATGAGAACTTGTTCTCAACTTGCCTACCTGGTTAAATAAAGGTGAAATAAAAATAAATTCTCTCAACCAGCTTCATGAGGAATGCTTTTCCAACAGTCTTGAAGGAGTTCCCACATATGCTGAGCACTTGTTGGCTGGTTTTCCTTCACTCTGCGGTCCAACTCCTCCCAAACCATCTCAATTGGGTTGAGGTCAGGTGATTGTGGAGGCCAGGTCATCTGATATTTTATTTATTTAACTTGGCAAGTCAGTTAAGAACAAATTCTTATTTACAATGACAGCCTAGGAACAGTGGGTTAACTGCCTTGTTCAGGGGCAGAATGACAGATTTTTACCTTGTCAGCTTGGAGATTCAATCCAGCAACCTTTTGGTTACTAGCCCAAAGCTCTAACCAGGATACCTGCTGCCACTGATGCAGCATTCCTCTCCTTGGTCAAATAGCCCTTACACAGCTTGGATGTGTGTTTTGGGTCATTGTCCTGTCAAAAAACAAATGATAGTCCCACTAAGCGCAAACCAGATGGGATGGCATATCACTGAAGAATGCTGTGGTAGCCATGCTGGTTAAGTGTGAATTTAATTCTAAATAAATCACAGACAGTGTTATCAGCAAAGCACACCCACACTATCACACCTCCTCCTCCATGCTTCACGGTGGGAACCACACATGTGGAGATCATCCATTCACCTACTCTGCGTCTCACAAAGCCACGGCGGTTGGAATAAAAATAAATCTAATGTCCATTGCTAGTGTTTCTTGGCCTAAGCAAGTCTCTTCTTATTATTGGTGTCCTTTAGTAGTGCTTTCTTTGCAGCAATTCAACTATGAAGGCCTGATTCACGCAGTCTCCTCTGAACAGTTGATGTAGAGATGTGTCTGTTACTTGAACTTGTTTATTTGGGCTGCAATCTGAGGTGCAGTTAACTCTAATGAACTTATCCTCTGCAGCAGAGGTAACTCTGGGTCTTCCTTTCCTGTGGTGATCCTCATGAGAGCCAGTGTCATCATAGCCCATGATGGTTTTTGCGACTGCACTTGAAGATACCTTTAAAGTTATTGAAATGTTCTGTATTGACTGACCTTCATGTCTTAAAGTAATGATGGACTGTCATTTCTCTTTGCTTATTTGAGCTGTTCTTTCCATAATATGGACTTCCTCTTTTACTAAATAGGGCTATCTTCTGTATACCACCCCTACCTTGTCACAACACAACTGATTGTCTCAAATGCACCAAGATGGAAAGAAATTCCACAAATTAACTTTTAACATGGCACACCTGTTAATTGAAATGTATTCCAGGTGACTACCTCATGAAGCTTGTTGAGAGAATGTGAAGAGTGTGCAAATCTGTCATCAAGGTGGTTACTTTGAAGAATCTCAAATATAAAATAGATTTTGATTTGTTTAACACTGTTTTGGTTAATACATGATTCCATATGTGTTATTTCATAGTTTTGATGTCTTCACTATTATTCTACAATGTAGAAAATAGTACAAATAAAGAAAAACCCTTGAATTAGTAAATAGATCCAAACTTTTGACTGTTATTGTACTTGTCCACGTACAGGAAATTAGCGCAATATGAAATAATAGAATATGTACAAATAAATTAACATTTAAATTTATGATGATAGTGTACACATACAGTATTTTTCACTAGTTTAACATTTACATTTAAGTCATTTAGCAGACGCTCTTATCCAAAGCGACTTACAAATGAACCATTTACATTTACTAAATGCTCTTATGCACAGTTTAACCAGGCGCTTTAGAAAGATCTCCCACACTGACAATCACCCTGCCTATATATTATAACCTGTCAAGCCATAGTATTGATATTATTCTATTCATTGTTATTTCAGACCACAATGTATGAACACTACAATTGGATAAATACAGCTTTATTGGACAATTTCATAGCTAAACTTAAACAATTCTGTTAAACTGCAATCAAGATTAAAGTCTGAGGAACAGCCTCTCTCACACATCTCCAGAGCACATCCTTTATCTTTGCCTAGTCACACCAGTGATAACTCCCTGAGCTTCTCAACCTCTTCAACGCACCATTACAATATGGGAGTGATTTCAGGTAAGTTTATTTGCAACATGACCAATAGAAAATTTAAATTCGATTTTGGAACCAGGATTTTCTTATAGGATCCTATAGGATTCCAATACAAGAATCCAATCGAAAGATCCTATCAGATTTTGGAACCAGTCCTATTGTACTCCTATAGGATTATATTCTATTAGCTAAAATCATATAGCCTAAAATCACCATGGCCTGTTCATTGCCTTACCTCCCTTATCCTACCTCATTTGCACACACTGTATATAGACTTTTTCTACTGTATTATTGACTGTATGTTTGTTTATTCCATGTGTAACTCTGTGTTGTTGTAACTCTGTGTTGTTGTATGTGTCGAACTGCTTTGCTTTATTTTGGCCAGGTCGCAGTTGTAAATGAGAACTTGTCCTCAACTAGCCTACTTGGTTAAATAAAGGTGAAATTAATAAATAAATAAATATAGGCTAGGTCCCAAAATCTGATAGGATTTTCTATTAGATTTGTTTTCTTGGAATCCTATAGAATTTTTTGAGTAGGGCTTCCTGTATTATTTATCAGCCTAAATATGTAATTTCATTAATGGAGAGATATTGCACATGTCTAGACTGTAGTCAGCTAATTTACTTATCATCTGATGATTTTGCACTTTCAATCACAACGTGACCCATTTTAGATTTCTTAGATGGTTTGCAAATTCTTTGCTCATCATGAATCTGAAAGTTTAGCTAAGCATTGCTATAAGGCAAAGTCGAAAAAGTGCTAAAAGTCATGTGGAAGGTGATACCAAATACATTTTCTATGGATATGCAGTGGACCCTGGTCCATCAATGACTAATTAATACCTAACAGTGCCTGGGAAAGGAGCTCCTTAAGCCGATACAGCAGCCCTTGATGGCCAGCTGGTGTCAAAGCATTTTATTTGTTACAGGTTGACAAAAGAAAGAATCCTCATCATTTCTCAGGCTGAAAGTTTGGTATGGTTTGACAGATTTGAACACCAGAGTTTGTCTTTCAGTGCAGGAGAAGAATAGCCTGGTGAACCCAGAATGAACGCTACGTGAGAAGGAAGAGGAGAGCCACATTCCTGTCTACATGCTGAGAATGTCAAGTATTTAACAGCATAATTAAGAGCCACTTCATCACTGGGACCCTCAGTGGCCAGCCAGTCAGATAAACAATAGATAATACATCCCCATCAGCATGCTCTGAATTCTAACACGTGCCAATTAATCAAAAGAGAATGTTCAAGTTGAGTGGTTTATTTATTAGTCTTACATAATACAGATCATGTATTCACTTGTAATTTTCATAATTACTTAGAAAAACTGTTTATATAACGATATACTTAGGCAACACAATTACAGAGAATGAGGAATCACAGTAGTAATACTGTAGAGCTTTTGCAGTATAATCTTTACAGTACATGACTTGTGTTTTTTCATTTCACATCCCATTGAACGTTTAGACTATTTCACTATTTGAATATATTTCCTTCACACTGATTTCTGAATACAGATGTATGAATGGGTAGGAAGATGATATCCAATAAGACATTCACTTTGAATCTCTTAAAGCAAGCAGCGGCTCAGTGTGGGTGCGTGTCTGCGTGTGTGTGTGTGTGTGTGTGTGTGTGTGTGTGTGTGTGTGTGTGTGTGACAGAGAATAAGTGATTAATAGGTAGACGGCGAAAGCAAGGTTGTATTTTTGTTGCAATACATTGCAATTTCTCCATTCCTCAAATATAATTGTTTTCTTACATTCTAGTGTACAAACAAAGAGACCCTGACCTTGCATATGACTGTAGTTAACACTTGGGAGAAATGCTTTCTGGTATGTTCCTCTGGTACATTCCTTACCTCAATCACATATACAGTATGTTCCCACCACACTAAATGTTTCTATGTCCATTGGAGTAAAACAATACTCCAACTACTAATCGGTTGCATGCACACACAACAAAGCTTCCTGAAGTGAGACATTTGTCCACAAAGCTTGAAGAAATGGCTCTATGAGCTTCTATTCAACACCTGACCTGACCCCAAAGCAAAGAGGTAATTTCATGAAGACATCCTCTTTTTCCCTTCATCAATGGTTATCTTATGAGTAATTAACAGTGCCATATATATACATACATGTGTATAAGGCTCTGGTAATAACAGTTCACCACATAAATTGAATCAAAACAATATAAAATGAGGCCATAATTGAGTTCATGTTTTATTTGA
This sequence comes from Salmo trutta, assembly GCF_901001165.1. Lineage (NCBI taxonomy): Eukaryota > Metazoa > Chordata > Actinopteri > Salmoniformes > Salmonidae > Salmo > Salmo trutta. Next base: position 54,393,975 of record NC_042960.1, on the reverse strand, counting down.
TGAATTAAAGGATCTACCTACTAAGGACAGTTATAGCACAGGAGGACATGACCAATTTGAATACTAACAAGGTATTGAATTGCATGACAATAACACCCTACACAGACATCATGTTAGTGTGCTGTCTGAATGAACTCCTGCATCCTGCGGACAGTCTCTCATCAATTCAACATCTCATGAATAGAATAAGCTGCTAAAAGTATTTTCTATGAGACTAAGTTCACTGATTCAAATGAGTGAAAACAAATGGATAATTTATTCCCTCCTTAATGGAGATCATGGGGGGATTGACGGTCTGTATTTATCTCGCAGGTACAAAGCGGAGGGTGAAGCAGTACGGCTTGAACCTGTTAAGACCCCTCACATGAGTGCTACGTGTTACATATTTATGATAAATTATGAGAAGGCAGCCTCCAGTCTCCTTTTCACCTCGTTTATCATGTGATTTACTTGAACTTCCACATGTGGGCAGGCGTAAGGTCGAAGGGCAGGCATTATGTTGCAAAAGTGGGCATGTACGTATGCTGGCTTATACTAGCTCGGTCAACAACACACACACATCACCGTTTGAACAATGGGCTACACAGACGTCTCTGACAGCGAGAGCAGCTTTGTGTCTAACTACATCCCGAGGGAGATTTGCTTCCCTATAGGAAGATCTGGAGAGAGAATTCCAACAAATCCAACCATATACACTACATGACCAAAAGTATGTGGACCTGCTCGACGAACAACTCATTCCAAAATCATGGGCATTAATATGGAGTTGGTCCCCCCTTTGCTGCTATAACAGCCTCCACTCATCTGGAAGGCTTTCCACTAGATGTTGGAACATTGCTGTGGGGACTTGCTTCCATTCAGCCACGAGCATTAATGAGGTCGGCACTGATGTTGGGCGATTAGGCCTGGCTCGCAGTCTGCATTCCAATTCATCCCAAAGGTGTTTGATGGGGTTGATGTTAGGGCTCTGTGCAGGCCTGTCAAGTTCTTCCACAACGATCTCAACAAACCATTTCTGTATGGACCTCACTTTGTGAACGGGCATTTTCATGCTGAAACAGTAAAGGGCCTTACTCAAAATGTTTGAAACACACAATTATCTAGAATGTCATTGTATGCTTTAGCGTTAAGATTTCCCTTCACTGAAACTAAGGGGCCTAGCCCAAACCATGAAAAACCGCCCCAGATCATTATTCCTCCTCCACCAAACTTTACGGTAGGCAATATGCATTGGGCAGGTAGCATTCTCCTGGCAACCGCCAAACCCAGATTGGTCCGTCGGACTGCCAGATGGTGAAGCATGATTCATCAATCCAGAGAATGCGTTTCTACTGAGTCCAATGGTGGCGAGTTTTACACCACTCCAGTTGATGCTTGGCGTTCAGCATGGTGATCTTAGGCTTGTGTGAGGCTGCTCGGCCATGGAAACCCATTTCATGAAGCTCCCGACAAACAGTTCTTGTGCTGACGTTGCTTCCAGAAATAGTTTGGAAATCGGTAGTGAGTGTTGCAACCGAGGACAGACGATTTTTATGCGCTACGCACTTCAGCACTCAATGGTTCTGTTCTGTGAGCTTGCGTGGCCTACCACTTTCTGGCTGAGCTGTTGTTGCTCCTAGACTTTTACCCTTCACAATAACAGCACTTACAGTTGACCGGGGCAGCTCACAGCTGACTTGTTGGAAAGGTGGCATCCTATGATGGTGCCACATTGAAAGTCACTGAGCTCTTCAGTAAGGCCATTCTACTGCCAATGTTTGTCTATGGAGATCGCATGGCTGTGTGCTCGATTTTATACACCTGTCAGCAACGGGTGTGGCTGAAATAGCCAAATCCATTAATTTGACGGGGTGTCCACATACTTCTGTTTATATAGTGTATGTTCGAGGCGTTGGCTTCTAGTGACAAAGAAGATGTGAGTTCGGTAAACAAAGTTCAACGGCTGCCCCGCGACATATCTGAATGTTATGTAACCTTATGTAGCCGAGCTACCATCGTGATAGCTATCTAACGTTAGCTTGCTAAATGTATCTCTAGCTAGCAGAGAAGCAGCGGAGGAGAGAGGAAAAACACATCTGGCAAAGAGAATCTGAGTAGGGGGAGAAAAACTGGGGCACATGTCGTGGTATTTCTAACCAAAGGGAGAGAATGTATTCTTCAAAACAACTATTTATAAGATTTGCAAAAATTAAGCAACTAATAACAATGAAAAGAGTTGTCTCTCTCCTCTTATAGAAAAAGAACAACCTATTTTGTCGACGTGGCAGTTTAGCAGACCAGTGGAAACAGGGACGGAACATGGTGTGTAAAAGCTGATTTAGCGTGTCTGTGCAGATTAAGATAGCTGACGTTGCCACCATTGACCGTTCCTTCCTGCATGTTTCCACACATCTAAGTTACTGTAGATTGTTAAAACAGGATGTCACATACTACAGTTACACCCAAATGGCTGGGTGTAGGCCCTGACCCATGACTAAGTCACACAAGACGAACCTGTATCAGCAAAATACTAAAATACAGACAATTCTCCAAGTAAAACAGCATAGTATGACTAATTAAATAGTATATTATGTAATTATTATTTAATTTCCACCGCACACATTCCAATGGGCTTGCCTTGTGATGCTGCTCCAACAACTACAATAAACAAATTCCATGAAACTGGTATTTTGGAGAGCTGAGTGCGTTCCTTGTTGTTGCCCATTGTCTACTAGAGCCGCTGAGCCGCCCACCTTTAGACATCCATCTGGACCAGCATCATGACAGGGGGAGCCTCTGCCACCTTGGCCTTGCGGGGTAGCAGGTTGGCCAGGCTCCTGAAGGAGGGTGTGGCATGCAGCAGCTCTTTGAGGCCCGCGCGGTACTCACGGCGGATTATGCAGTAGAGCACAGGGTTGAGGCAGCTGTTGGTGTGAGCCAGACACACAGTCAGCGGGAAGGTGTAGTTCTGGACGTTGTAATATGCGTTGCTGAAGTGCACCAGGTCAAACTTAATCAGCGCGCCCCACAGCGTCAGCGCCTGATTGGGCAGCCAGCACAAGAAAAAGGACAGCACCACGATGGCCACCGACTTGGTTACTTTGGAGCGGCGCTTGTGGCGGCCTTCCGAGCCCTCTGAGCTGGCCGCTCCACTGATGCGTTGGCTCAGCACGAAGCGCAGCAGCAGCAGATAGCACACAGTGATGACCACCAAGGGAATAACGAAGCCCAGCAGTACTTTCTGTAGCTGGTACAGCCCCAGGAGCAGCTGAGGGTCCCAGCTGCCTGACTCAGGGAATCGCACCAAACACAGTTCCTCGTCGTATAGCTGGGCACTAGTGGAGTAGATGGCGTGGGGCAGGGTGGCTAGCAGCGACACTACCCAGATGCCCAGGCTGATCCACTTGGCGCTGGCTGCCGCCGTCCGCCTGCTGTGCATCTTGAGGGCCGAGGTCACTGCGTAGTATCGCGCCACACTCATGGCAGTCAGGAAGAAGACGCTGGCGTACATGTTCATGATGGTCACGGAGCTGATGATCTTACACATTACTTTGCCGAAGGGCCAGCGGAAGTCCAGAGCCGTGTCAATAGCCCAAAAGGGGAGCGTGAGAACAAACTGCAGGTCGGTGAGAGCCAAGCCCATTACAAAGCAGTTGATTGAGGACTGCTTCTGACTGTGGCGTGAGTGAAGCAGGTAGAGTGCCAGAGAGTTCCCCACTAGCCCCAGGGCACACACGACAGAGTACACCAGAGCTATCATTACACGCACTGTGATGCTGGAACCATCTCCCTGTAGCTCCAGTATAGATTCCTTGCTTAAGAAGTGTAGCCAGCAGCGCAGCGACAGGTTGCCAGTAGAGCCACCGTAACCCAGTCCTGCATTATCCTCCAGTACCTGCTCACACACCTCTGGTACCAGGATCTGCGCACTGTCATTTGGTTGCATGGCTAACTCATTCATTCACAAATCACTCAGCATGGCATGTTGGAGACCTCTTATGCTCAGGAGTAGAAATTGGTAGGAGATGCCACATTCATGATGAGGGGAAAAAAAGCAGCCTACATGTTACTTAGAACATACCTGTCCTATTAATTTTCTCTGTGGAGCTGTCTTTTTGCTAAATCCAAGTTGTTCTCCACTGTATAGGTCTGTCCTCTGCAACGAGTATCGTCTCTCATTTTCTTCACTGAGCTCGGTGGATGCACCTCTCATTCTTTTATAGATTCTGCAGGCGCGCGCAAGGTTCAGGCTCGTAATCATCACCACAGCTTCTCGCCTGTCTCCGTTACAAACAACCCAGATGATGCCATGGTCGTCCTACAATGTCTGTGCACATATCCCATTCATCATAAATACATCTCAATGCATTCCGACATTGAATTTAAATCTTGTTTGCTGTGTGTCTTCAATTTGTTTGGTGTGTGTAAATGTGTCATGGAGTGAGCTCCGTGGCGTTATTGAATTAACTTGGGATTAAACAAAACAAGCAAACAACACATTTATTCACCTGAACTCAATGTATTTTAACTTGTACTTCTCTTTTTCTCAGCGCTTGAAACGTGTTGGAACAGAGAGTATGGGGAGAGAAAAGAGTTGGCACACTATTAGCCTACTGCTCAAGTTATTACCTCGGGGATCAAATTGGACAATTGGAAAATTAACAGATATAACCAATTAAAAAATAATCATTTACCAGCTCTTTATAGTTGTTTTACAAAGGGCAGCAACAACAAAAATACCAATATTGTTTCCAACTGACTCAATTCTTTAACTCTCAGGCAAGGTTAATCATCATAAGAGCATGCTTTTACAGAATGACCTATTCTTTAACCCCCTCTCCACAACGACCCTTGCAGCTGATAGGCATCAATTGACCGAGTCTAGGCACGAATGTGATTGACTGGGTTTTAACCCAGGTCGTCTGTGTGCTACAAGACTGTATTAGCCTGCTGACCTAAAGCCTAGGCATTACATTAGCTTGGGGAGCTAACACAAGTTTTCATGGCACATGAGCATGTTTCACTTAACCACTTTCGTTACACTTAGAAATCAGACAGTCATGGGACTAGGGATTAATAGCAGGTGTTTAGAAGGATAAAGCTGTCATATTATTTCATCTGAAATGTTTTCCTGGGGCACCTTGGCAGATTCTCCCCAGTGCTTTTAGACAGGTCTCATAGACTATTACGTTTGACATGGTTACATAAGACAGAAGGTTACTTAAGGCAACAACGAAGGGAGGGTGGTTGGTCAGGGTGGGTGGGCGTATAATGCGAACGTCTGGCAACCCAAAGGTTGCATGTTCGAATTTCATCACGGTCAACTTTAGCATTTGAGCTAATTAGCAACTTTTCAACTACTTGCTACTTTGCAATCACTTAACAAGTTATCTAACCCTTCCCCTAACGCTAACTCTTTAACCTAACTCTTAACCTTAACCCTAACCCCTAGCCTAGCTAACGTTAGCCACATAGCTAATGTTAGCCACAACAAATTGCAATTCATAACAAATCATTAATTTCGCAAATTCTTAACATATTGTACATTTTGCTAATTTGTAGCATATTGTACGTTTAGCAAATTCGTAACATATACGAAATGGATGATGGACATCCAGAAATTAATACATACCATAAGAAACGTAACATACTGTATCATACTAAATGGAGTGTCTCAGATTTACGTATAGAATAATATGCAATGCTCTGAGACCAGGTTGTTTCAGAAGGTAGAGATGAAAGTGGTCATCATGAGTGAAACTGTGGATGCATTCGGAGAATAAATAGGTGAGAATGCGGCGATTTCATTTTTTCAACTAAAAGCTGATAAATATACAACCAATTACAACCAGTAGACTGTTAAATATCCAATATGTTATCAATAATCTATTCAGTGAAGTAACCAATGTGTTCGGAACAGTTTAAACAAACTCCTGGCTATAGGAAGAAACCTTAAGAGAATGTAGACTGTTAAAGGCAGCCAAAGTAAAATTAGGACCATCTTTCCGGCACAGCATGATTGAGGCCGAAGCAACAGGGTCAGAATAGAGCTTGTCTATGAGAAACTAATAAATTCATTGTAAATAATTAGTATTCCAATGGGGGGATACAGAGCAATCAAACATATTCAAATCTACCATAATAAAAGGACTCTGGAATGTGGTTCCCCAAACTCGGTCCTGGCCCTCCCGGGGTGCATGGTTTGGTTTTTGTCCTAGCACTACACAGCTGATTCAAATAATCCAAGCTTGATGATGAGTTGGTTATTTGAATCAGCCGTGTAGTGCTAGGGCATATACCAAAACGTGTACCCAGGGGGGGCCTCAGGACCGGGTTTGGGGAACCCTAGTCTGGCAGATGTTTTTACACTACCCACTTGAATAATGTAACCAGATCTTTTCTGCTTCTAGACCAAGATCATACACACAATCTACAACACATACTAAAATAACCCTGTTATATCCCCAAGTCACACAGTAATGGAATAGGAGCCTTCTTTCAGACTTTTCTCACATGTTCTTCTGACACACCAGCCATCATATCTGATGTCATGCATTACAAATGCTCCAGTAACACCATTTCTGAAAAGAAGAACTTGGTACATTTCACGTGTGTGTTTCTATGTGAAATCCTTGAGTAAAGTAGCTGTTGCATTGATGAGAATACCTGCCGTTTCCCTGGGAGGATGAATAGGAAGAACATTGTGTTATTGCTGAAGGTAGCAAGCATAATAGAGTATATCAATGCAAATGTATACTGAGTAAAGTTAGTAAAAACGTATAGTACATTGTCTTCCAAAAATGTCTCTCAAATCAAATCAAATTTTATTGGTCACATACACGTGTTTAGCAGATGTTATTACGGGTGTAACGAAATGCTTCTAGTTCCGGCAGTGCAGAAATATCCAACAAGTAATATCTAACAATGTCACAACAAATACCTAATACACACACATCTAAGTTAAGGAATGGAATTAATAATAAAGAGTTAATTTTTTTTTTAGTTAATTTTTTTTATTTCACCTTTATTTAACCAGGTAGGCAAGTTGAGAACAAGTTCTCATTTACAATTGCGACCTGGCCCAGATAAAGCAAAGCAGTTCGACACATACAACAACACAGAGTTACACATGGAGTAAAACAAACATACAGTCAATAATACAGTAGAAAAATAAGTCTATATACAATGTGAGCAAATGAGGTGAAATAAGGGAAGTAAAGGCAAAAAAAGCCATGGTGGCAAAATAAATACAATATAGCAAGTAAAACACTGTAATGGTTGATTTGTAGTGGAAGAAAGTGCAAAGTAGAAATAGAAATAATGGGGTGCAAAGGAGCAAAATAAATAAATACAGTAGGGGAAGAGGTAGTTGTTTGGGCTAAGTTATAGATGGGCTATGTACAGGTGCAGTGATCTGTGAGCTGCTTTGACAGCTGGTACTTAAAGCTAATGAGGGAGATAAGTGTTTCCAGTTTCAGATATTTTTGTAGTTCGTTCCGATCATTGGCAGCAAAGAACTGGAAGGAGAGACGGCCGAAGGAGGAATTGGCTTTGGGGGTGACCAGAGAGATATACCTGCTGGAGCGCGTGATACAGGTGGGTGCTGCTATGGTGACCAGTGAGCTGAGGTAAGGGGGGACTTTACCTAGCAGGGTCTTGTAGATGACCTGGAGCCAGTGGGCCTGGCGACGAGTATGAAGCGAAGGCCAGCCAACGAGAGCGTACAGGTCGCAGTGGTGGGTAGTATATGGGGCTTTGGTGACAAAACGGATGGCACTGTGATAGACTGCATCCAGTTTATTGAGTAGGTTATTGGAGGCTATTTTGTAAATGACATTGCCGAAGTCGTGTATCGGTAGGATGGTCAGTTTTACGAGGGTATGTTTGGCAGCATGAGTGAAGGATGCTTTGTTGCGAAATAGGAAGCCAATTCTAGATTTAACTTTGGATTGGAGATGTTTGATGCGAGTCTGGAAGGAGAGCTTACAGTCTAACCAGACACCTAGGTATTTGTAGTTGTCCACATATTCTAAGTAAGAACCGTCCAGAGTAGTGATGCTGGACGGGCGGGCAGGTACGGGCAGCGATCGGTTGAAGAGCATGCATTTAGTTTTACTAGTATTTAAGAGCAGTTGGAGGCCACGGAAGGAGAGTTGTATGGCATTGAAGCTCGTCTGGAGGGTTGTTAACACAGTGTCCAAAGAAGGGCCAGAAGTATACAGAATGGTGTCGTCTGCGTAGAGGTGGATCAGAGACTCACCAGCAGCAAGAGCGATATCATTGATGTATACAGAGAAAAGAGTTGGCCCAAGAATTGAACCCTGTGGCACCCCCATAGAGACTACCAGAGGCCCGGACAACAGGCCATCCGATTTAACACATTGAACTCTATCAGAGAAGTAGTTGGTGAACCAGGCGAGGCAATCATTTGAGAAACCAAGGCTATTGAGTCTGCAGATGAGGATGTGGTGATTGACAGAGTCGAAAGCCTTGGCCAGGTCAATGAATACGGCAGCACAGTATTGTTTCTTATCGTTGGTGGTTATGATATCGTTTAGGACCTTGAGCGTGGCTGAGGTGCACCCATGACCAGCTCTGAAACCAGATTGCATAGCGGAGAAGGTGCAGTGGGATTCGAAATGGTCGGTAATCTGTTTGTTGACTTGGCTTTCGAAGACCTTAGAAAGGCAGGGTAGGATAGATATAGGTCTGTAGCAGTTTGGGTCAAGAGTGTCCCCTCCTTTGAAGAGGGGGATGACAGCAGCTGCTTTCCAATCTTTTGGAATCTCAGACAACACGAAAGAGAGGTTGAACAGGCTAGTAATAGGGGTTGCAACAATTTCGGCAGATAATTTTAGAAAGAGAGGGTCCAGATTGTCTATTCCAGCTTCTAGTGAGCCTTGCAGAGTCAGTATGCTATTGTCAAATGTATCAAATCAAATGAATGAAACTAAAATGGATGTTATTTTCCTGTCGAAAGCTAATTAGGACATGTTTCATGTCAGATCCCAAGGTAGGAACTTCCGGTAAGAGAGAGCCAGTAGCTAGTGTTTGGCATTTGCACAGCCTATAGTATAGCACAGATGGCCAGACATTGACATTTTGTAAAGCATTATGTCAGTAGACAGAGGATAGTCAAGCTGTAACATCACACAGACACTAAAGCCACAGCACAGGTTAATCCTATCAAACACCAAGATGAGCGCACCTGTGAAGTTCGATAAACCTGCAGACTTTAATCTCTTTATTGTATATCTCGGACCGTCCATTCAGTGATTAGCTAGCTATCTTATATACATTTTTGCATCTGTAATATTTGTTGAATCATACCATACACCTCAAACAAAAATGAACAGAACCACAACTTGGCATGAAATCACAAATGGAACTATTTTTTATGTTATCCCTTTCCTGATGGAGGCAATGAACATTTACTCCACTCCCCCAAAGTGAAAGGAGGTATTAATCATGTTTGGTTTGGTTTCATTTGCCCATGTGACTCTCATTCAAAAATAAATAAGCAAAGAGAAAGTTTAAACCACTCAATAGCTTTTCATGGAGTTTAATACAAGCACTGAGTTTATCTGGTTCAGCAATGGACTTCAAAACAGAAAAGCAATTTGCAAGATTAAGGGGGCAATCTGGGATTTGCCACTTGTTTTGGTAAACACCTGAGGGATGGGGCTGGAGTAATGTAACCACTCACCAATTCATAGACAGAGCTATAGATGCAAGGAGCTATTGATGCATGGACCGACCATCCATGAGAATCTACACAGTGTTTGAAGGATGTAAAACAAGCTTATATTTTGGGTCCTGATAGGTTAAGAGAGTTGAAATAATTTCCTGAGGCATTTATAAATTAAATTCTTCAATAATCAATGGTATTGTTAATTTAAAAGTCCAAAAATGTATGCTTCAATCCTGGATTTCCCCTTTAAACAAGTGAAAACAAGGACATCTCTTTGACTGTGTCCTTTTTTTTGTCCCTCTCTCAGGGTCTGACTTGGGATATGACCCGTGGTAGGAGAACTCTATGCCGGTGGAAGATGGACAATCAAAGTGGGTCACAGAGAATCTGATTAAAAATGCTGGTCGCTGAGCTACTCTCCCCATGATTAAAGGCTGAGAGATGAGAGGCACCACGGCAAATAACGATTGACACAAACAAGCCACCTTCCCCACCAGGTTGGGGTGTGCGTCTGCAGACATGCACACACACACACACACACACACACACACACACACACACAAAGTCATTCATGTCAACTTGGTCAAATAAGGGAAAGGGGGATACCTAGTCAGTTGTGCAACTGAAATGTGTCTTCTGCATTTAACCCAACCCCTCTGAATGAGAGAGGTGCAAAGGGCTGCCTTAATCCACATCTTCAGCACCCAGGGAACAATGGATTAACTGCCTTGCTCAGGGGGAGAAGAACAGATTTTTACCTTGTTAGCTCAGGGATTTTGATCCAGCAACCTTTTTTCTACTGGCCCAACACTCTAACCACTAGGCTACCTAAACACCACTGTTAGGAAGGTTGGTATAGTGACTTTGTCATTTCCACTGACTTACTACCTATGTGTCAACAAGACACTATTCACTTGAAACTGAAGAGCACATCTCCACCTCTCCAGCCTGTTCCCATCCCCAAACCCCTTGATGTTGTGTGTGCCAGATATTGTCAGGCTAACCAGGCTGTTTCAGAATTTGAAGCACTGGAGAGAGAACACTTTTATTCACTAGCTGATGGGGTACTTTTTGGGTTCTGGGGTTCTATTGACAATCCAATGAGACGGGGATTTACATTTGGTTGAGTTGTCAACTAACGTGAATTCAACGTGAAATCAACAAAAAAATGTCACTAGGTCATTGGATTTAGGTTAAAAGTTGGGTGAAAAAAATATGAAATTCCGTTACCGTTGATGACGTTTTTCAAATCCAATCAGTTTTCCAAGTTGATTCAATGTCATCACACTGCATTTTTGGGTTGAAATTATTTGGAAACAACAATGATTCATCCAGTTTTTAACCAGTGGGGTGGACTAGGAATGTCACACTCACAGAAAAGGAAACAAACTCTGGCTGAGGGCATGTCATGGTCTGATTGGTCTGAGCATTGAGCAAGAGCACTGATTTTTGTATTTTGTCAGTGGAATACCTTTGACCTAGTTCACTTTGGCTCACTGTCTCTCTCTGTAAATCCCTGTCATTTCAGACATTGTAAATATGCCATTGTGATATTTAAATTGTCAGCTTTTCATGCACTACAGAACTTTTGAGAAATCTTGTTCCTTTTCTCTTGAACCACTTTTGAAATATTAATGGAATGAGCTACTTAAAAAAAAAAAATGAGACTACACTTTAAAATGTTTAGTTTATTTGAGACCGTTTTAGTCATGTTTAGCAAGATTGTTAATAAAGTTATAGTATCATAGTATACAGGACATGCAAAATGATTCTCTGAATTATTTGTAAAGCTCAGTTTTACACACCATCAGTTATGAAAAATAATAATTATTGTCTCTCTCAAAATGCACAAACCTACACTGTCAATGTTAAAACAGTCAGAGGGGCAAGAGAAGCTCAATTCATATTGAAAAATAAATGTTACAATATACAGAAATTAAGATTAAATCAGAAAACATCCATTTGAAAGGAAACTCTTTAAAGTTTGTGGAAATTTGAAATTAATGTAGGAGAATATAACACATTAGATCTGGTAAAAGATAATATAGATAATTCATCATCTTTGAAATGCAAGAGAAAGGCCATTATATCACTTAGGAGTCTAGGCACAATTTAGATTTTGGTCACTAGATGACAGCAGTGTATGTGCAACGTTTTATACTGATCCAATGAACAATTGCATTACTGTTCAAAATGTTGTATCAAGTCTGCCGAATTGGTCACTTGATACATTTTCAAGTACATAACTATAGAGAACATACAAAAATGATATGGTAATAAAAAAATGTAAGTTTACACACTCCCAGGAATGTCATAAATTATGGATAATTAGCTTCCGTATAGAAAAGACACTAACCTTCACACATCTAGATGGGGGGGGGCAGACACAGCAGGGGTTCAAACTGTAGAACCCAGTTCCTACATGTTATGTTCTGTTAATTACTGAACCCCTTTAAGAATGGAGCACCCTTGATCATGCGCAGTGTTGTTCTATGTTATTCTGGTACGTTCTATGTTAACTCGTTTTTAGTAAATGTGAAGCTCCAGTTCAATTTCTTGTATTCAGAGTCTTTCTTATTATATAAATAAGTAACAAGAGCTAAGACACTACAATGGCAACAAGGATAATTACTTGCAGTGTGCATCACGAATGCAGATGGAGCTGGTAGGAAGAGAGGAAGATTTTGACCTTGTAGCACAACAGCTAGCAAGCAGTGATGACGAGGGGAGAGCTGACGAGAACGAGGCGGCAGAACAAAGACCCGTGGAGCTGGAGGTAAAGAGAATGGCTAGCATAGGAAAAATAGATGTGTTTGATGAAAATTGGGCAACTTACATTGAACGACTGGAACAGTACTTCATTGCAAACAACATTGCTGATAACAAGAGATTACCAGCATTGTTGAGTTTAATTGGCCCAAAAACATACAGTTTGCTAAGAGATCTGACTGCCCCTCTGAAGCCCTCCAATAAAACATTCACAGAGATTGTGGAGATATTGCAAAATCACCTATCACCTAAACCACTCCTCATCGCGGAACATTTTCGTTTCCACAAGAGAGATCAGAATGAGGGGGAGGGTGTTAGTACATATGTAGCAGAGTTTAATAAACTGTCTGAACATTGCCAGTTTGGAGAGAACCTAAATGACACATTAAGGGATAGATTTCTTTGTGGACAGAAACATGAACACATTCAAAAATGTTTGCTCACAGAATCAGATCTCACCTTTGCAAAGGCTGTTGAAATTGCTGTGGCTATGGAAATCGCGACTAAAGATGCATTTGAGTTGCAAAGTAAAAGAAATACTAACCCATCACAAACTTCCCTGCACAAGTTTTCACGCAGCCGACAGCGTGTGGCCGAAAAAATGCAACAGGTGTGATAGAGATGGTCACAGAGCAGAGGACTGCCATTTCAAAGACAAAATTTGTCACAATTGCAGTAGAAGGGGGCACATTTAAAGAGCATGCAGAGCAAAATTCAGTCACAGCAGGAAAACTGAGAAAATGAAAGGGTCTGTGAATGCACTAGCAGAGAACAGTGGCAGTGATTCAGATGAACGATTAATTGGTACAATGGAGTTAAACACAGTGACTTCTCCCAGCGGTAGCATAATATGGGTGACACCAGAAATCGAAGGCAAACCCCTCAAAATGGAGCTGGACACAGGATCTGCAGTTTATAATTTCCACTACCGTCTACAATGAGCACTTCAAGGCTATCAAGCTGAAGAACACAAATGTGTTGCTGAAGACCTACTCAGGAGAGAGATTGAGCCCAATGGGGGCGTTGCAGGTCAGAGTGAGTTATGGGGAGCAAACACAGCAGTTACAGCTGTATGTGGTGCCTGGAACTGGCCCCCATTATTTGGCAGGGAATGGCTTTAAAAAATAAAGCTGAACTGGTGTGACTTGAAAATGCTCCACACGTTCCAGTCCAAAGAGAAAGGCACAGACCAAACACTGGAACACTTGCGGAAGAAATACAACACAGTTTTCAGTGATCAGATGGGAACAGTAAAAGGCTTCACAGCAAAACTTGTACTAAGAGATGACGCAACCCCAAAAATCTGCAAAGCCAGATCTGTTCCATACTCCCTGAGACCAAAGGTGGAAGCGGAAATCGATCGCTTGCAGGATACAGGGATCCTGACGAAAGTGGACAGAAGCGAATGGGCCACACCCATAGTTCCTATTATAAAGAAAGACGGGTCTGTTAGAATGTGTGGGGACTTCAAGGTAACTGTGAATTCAATGTTGCATGTGGACCAATACCCCCTGCCACGTCTGGATGACATCTTTGCTGCACTAGCTGGTGGGAAACACTTCAGTAAAATCGATCTGAAACAGGCTTACCTGCAGCTACCGGTTGAAGAGAGCTCCAAACAGTACCTGACAATAAACAGGTATAACCGCCTGGCTTTTGGCATTGCATCAGCCCCAGCCATTTGGCAACGAACTACTGACCAGATTTTGCAAGGAATCCCAGGAACCCAGTGTATCCTGGGTGACATGATCATAACAGGACACACCGACAAAGAGCACCTGGCTAACCTGGAAGAGGTCCTGAAAAGACTGAAAGAGTATGGTCTACAGGCAAACTTACAGAAGTGTGAGTTCTTCAAAGACAAGATTGGCTTCTGTGGACATGAAATCGACCGCAATGGATTGCATAAAACACAGGACAAAATCGATGCAGTGGTATAGGCACCACGACCACAAAATATCACAGAAGTGAGATCTTTTACGGGACTGATCAATTACTACAGAAGATTCCTCCCAAACCTTTCAGCAGTACTCCAGCCTCTAAATCAGCTCCTAGAAAAGAACAGGACACGGCGGTGGACAGAACAGTGTGAAAATGCGTTTCTTGAGGCAAAACGGCTCATCACATCTGAACAGGTCCTGATGCATTACGACCCTGAACTGCCAGTGAAGTTGGCTTGTGATGCGTCCCCTTATGCCTTAGGGGCCGTCCTTTCACACACACTGAAAGATGGGTCAGAGAGGCCAGTTGCATTTGCGTCATGAACGTTGAATGATGCAGAGAAAAACGACTCACAAATCGACAAAGAAGCACTGGCGCTAGTGTGGGGCGTCAAGAAATTCCACGCATACCTATATGGCAAGCGTTTCACACTGGTTACGGATCACCAGCCGTTGCTTTCCATTTTCAGCCCAAAGAAAGGCATTCCGGCATTGACAGTAGCCAGGTTACAGCCTTGTTCCTTGCCAGTCATATGTATGACATTGAGTTTAAGCCGTCGTCCCTCCACACAAATGCAGATGGATTATCCAGACTGCCGTGTACAAGAGAAAGACAAAGGAGTGTGGATGCAGTGGACATTTTCCATACCGCTCAGCTCGAGGCACTACCGGTCACAAGCACAGTTATCAAACAGGAGACAAGGAAAGATGTGACCTTGTCAAAAGTGTACACCTACACCATGTCAGTATGGCCAGCTACAGGCAGAAAGGAGCTGACTCCATATTTCCAGCGGAGAAACGAAATTACAACGTACCAAGGATATTTGATGTGGGGAATGAGTCATGATACCCCAGAAATGCCAACATCAGGTTTTGCAGCAACTACATGAAGGTCATGTTGGAATTGTCAAAATGAAGCTGCTCGCAAGGAGCCAGACCGGGTCACCAACTGTCGCCGATGTTTGGAAACCCTTCACATGCCTGCTCCTGTCCCAGTCCACCCATGGGAATGGCCCACATAGCCATGACAGAGAATTCATGTGGACTATGCTGGTCCCTTTGAAAAAGCACATGATTCTGGTTATAGTTGATGCCCATTCCAAATGGCCAGAGGTGTTTTGCACTGACTCCTCCACCTCAGCTCAGACGATAGAGTGTCTCAGAACAACGTTTGAACACTTCGGATTGCCGCTGCAGCTGGTAAGTGACAACGCGCAAGCTTTTGTAAGTGACGAGTTTACAAGATTCATGTCAGTAAATGGAATCAAACACTCAACCTCAGGTCCGTACCACCCTGCCACCAATGAGCTGGCAGAACGCTTTGTGCAAACCCTAAAGCAAGGACTCCGTGCAGCAAAACGAGACGAAGGGACTTTGCAAACAAAACTGGCCAGGTTCCTGGCCATCCTACCGAAACACCCCACATGCCACGACAAATGAAAGCCCAGCTGCACTGATGTTCGGGAGGCCTCTCCGCACACAGCTGGACATCATGAAGCCAAACAGGCGTAATGAAGTGCTGAACAAACAAGACAAGATGCTCTCCGGTGGCCGGGAGCGCCATCTCCAAACGGGACAGGAAGTGATGGTGAGAGACTACAGAAGGGGAGGGAAATAGACAAGATGGACCATACATACACAAACGGGACCCAGAACTTACCAGGTTCAGGTTCTTGTTTGTTATGTATATATATAAACAAACTGTATATAATATAACAGACAAAATAATGTATTTATTATTCCCTAACTCATAGTGTAAACAAGAGCCTTAGGCATGTGCTACTTTGTTTCAGCATATGAAGTTTCTGGAGATGGGAGCAGAACAGAGGAATCCTGCTGGGAATACTCTCTCCAAATCACATGTCATCAGCATGTGGGCGTAGTGTGGCTCTGCGGTGTGGATTCCAAGTCACTGTAGCTATATGGCCAGTAATGGGGTCTCCCTGGAAATGAACTTGCTCGTCCATGCTATTATTTTGAGACATAGTGTCAAAATTGGGCAGTCCTTGGCTGCCGTGACCGGTGCCCAGTTTACCCAGCAGGGACATAATCTCATCCACACCCTGGTCTCCCAGGACATGGTGGTCTGGAGGCTTGGCCTTGTCGTCTGCAGTTTGGTACGGCTGATCAATCACATGCAGCACTCTGGAGGACTGGAGGTTGTGCAGCGACCGTGACTGGACTGCAGGGGCGAGAGGGGCACAGGTTACAGGTGAGTATGGATTCCAGTCATTAAATGTTGAACTACAGTATGTCACACATACATCCCCAGTCCAACTTTAAGTCGTTAACTGTACGCCACCCTCAACAATCTTGTACTTCGGTTGTACAATTACCTAAAGACAACTAGGAATTGATTATATTCATAGAGCTAACGAGCAGTCGGTTAAGATGACAAATTACATTTAAGTAATTCACAATCTTAAAACGTTGATGAGACCATTAGATATCTTTGAAGTCCATTTCATATTTTATCCAACAGTTCCTCCAACTGTTGAGAGGAATTTTACAGTCAGACAGGCTGATGAGAAGAGTGCTCAATAATACATGGTTTCTGTGCTGAGGGTTGCCAGCTCAGCTCTTTGATGTGAATTGGTGGGCCGCCTTGCTCTGCAGAGTTGTTTTAACAGTGGTGCCGTAGCAGCATCTGGCAGTAGGAGTGAGAGGAGCTCTAGTCTATTCAGCTCTCCAGCTGTGATTTGAGGCAGGAGGTATGGGGTGGTGGGGCAAGGTTTGGCCAGACAGTGCAGGAGGCTGACTCACCCCTCACTGGACTGAAGTCCCCTCCTTGGCTGACCTTGGTGAAAGGGTTCAGGCTGGGGAAGAGGATGAGGGAGAAGGACAGGAGCAGTACCTGGGGGAAAAGGAAAGGGTAAAAATCACATAATTTGCTCTTTGCCAAAGTCAATAAGGTTTAGCCATTTGGGAGAGGTTCCACTCCCCAGTGGAGCTCCAGAGTGGAAGATTCACTTTTTCAGTAACTGTTGTTTAGAACTTTTCAGTTCATCCCAGTACATGGGCATCAAAGTCACAAGACTTGAACACACAATCCATATAACTAAAATGTTTGTCTTTTCCCAAAAGGCCTTAGAAGAGATACAAACTCATTCATATTCATAGTGGATTTACAAGTCTAATTACTGCTTGCACTGATGTGGTGTGATTTTTGTTCTGTCCAATTATGTTGTAGACAAGGGAATCAATGGTTTGCCTCTCTGGAGTGTATCTATCTGTGTCTGTATTTACATCTGTATGTCTGGCATACATCTTTCTCTTACTCCACCTGTCTGTCTCTCTCTAATTTCACATGGCGTATGGCCTGATCTAGTAAAACTGTTTCTTAAAGTGACACTTCTCCTTACCAGGACACAAGTCCCAGTCTGGGCGGTCTTTTTGGAGCCGCCCATGACCAGAGTCTGCAGCCTGTGCAGCTGCTCCATCAGAGACCTGGGAGACACAAAGGCTCAATTAGCAAACGTTGCGACCGGCTGTACGAAGGCAGAAACAGAGCAGGGAGAGTAGATTAGTGTGGAGGTCCCTCACGTATTGCATTTCTCCAACTGGAACACTTTCCTCTGTAGCTCCTGGTTGTGTGTGTTGCAGGCAGCCATCCTGGAAGACAAACAACAAGGGGATTTCCCAGATGAGACTGACAAGCTGCTGCTGCTTGATCAGTCCAAGAAACATACTAGCTAGCTATCACTCTAACCACCACACTGAAAAACCCTTTTGTAGAATTAGATCATAATGTGACAGTCAAGTATACTAAATTACACCTTTCTGACTGCAGTGGGCCCTGTGAAGTTTCTCTGTGCCACGCAACTTAAGCAGAAACACATCAAGAATCTCACTGCCGATAGACTGCCGATAAGTACATATCACAGTGGGAGGCCGTTCTATCTCTTGCTAGAACTAAAGCGGTACGTGCTGCAGGCCGACCCGGTAGCGACAAACCTACCGATTCTACTTGTAGAATCGCAATGCTCGTCAGTGGCCAACAACGTGACTTTGATCCAATCAGAGAGCACGTACAACAACAAAAAAATGAAAAAAATGTGTCATTTTCTCAGTACATCCACGGATGAGCCAGTCACACTTCATATACAATGTAGGCTATGGGATGGGAGCTAGCTAAGTGCACAGACGCAACGCACACAGCACTAAATACTTCCTCCAAGCTAGCTAACCACTGTAGCTAGTATTGACGTTATAATTAAATCACAATGGATTCGCTAGTTTCCATGAAACAGCTGCCAGTGTTAGCTGCTGAGTTTTTGCAGTGTCGTGTCTTTGGCATCATTAAAACGGAAGACATGTTTATCAAATAACTCTCTGTAATTATTATTACGCGATTAAACTGATTAATCGTGTAGCTGTAATTAACTAGGAGGTCGGGGCACCAAGGAAAATATTCAGATTACAAAGTTATAATTTTCCTAATATAACTTTCAGATATCATAATATCTGATCTCTGAGTCTTCTGATTTAATGACGTATTCTTTACCTCACGTCAATCTCATTCCAAACGTCGTAAATTGTTGGTTATCTTCACAAACCCTGGCTAACAAGTTGAATCAGCAATACAAAATTGGGTTTAATTATTTATTTACCAAATACCTAAACTAATCACACAGAATTACATATACACAGAATACAAATTATGTCATACAGAAAACGTCCCTGGTGGACGGAACCTGTATGACGGCTTGTTACACAAAGAGAGGGGGTTGGGCTTGAATGAAAGAGTGGGAAGACTGAGAAACAAAGGGAGAAGCTGTGCTATTGTAAATACAGAATCTTATGCATTCTAAATTACCGCCCATTTGGAAAAGGAAAATGCAATAAATATTTACTCTGAGCTGCGCTTCGGTAGGTTGGTCGTAGATGCTGGCCGGGTTGGCCAACAGAGATCTTCCTGTCCTCGGAAGAATGTCTCTGGTGGTAAATTGGATACGTTGTAGTATCTTCATTGTGTGTTAGACTGAATCCGTCGTCCGTCCTTTCCTAGCCCACGTCGACAGCGGCCGCTGCTAACTCAACGGCTAGGAAGTATCACTTCTGTAGTGAATCAGAGTTCCAAGTTCATACCATTCGCAACCAAAGCTCACGCCGAGGCTGGCTTAGTTCTGTACTTAAAATGTTAGTCCTTTTAATGCAGAGGCTGCAGACCTCACGTACCCGGAGCCGGTGGTTACCTTTTCGTCAAAGGCTTATATAGTGGAGAGGGAGAAGGGTGTGTTTCATCGTTTATAACCCATGTTTCTTCACAGGGGCGGGCCACTGATTAAGCAGGGCACTTTCCTTATGAAAACCCAATTCTCTCATTTGGAAGCTAAAATTACATTTAATCTTCTAACAAACAGTTTCAATATCAAACATTTAAATTGCACAACAATTCCATGTGAATCTGATAACTAGAATGTGTAGACTTTCCCAGGTACAGTTTATGTAGTCCTGTCATCAGTCATAATGTCTCAGATGACAACCGAACTGACATCCATATTCATTAAGTTCCAACGCATATTTCCAACTGGTTCAATTACCGAAATATGGTTCCTTTCCCCCACTTGTTTGATGTTCCCAGACTCTCTATGTTTAACAAGGCTATTCAAAAGTCCTTCAGTAGGGTCAGAGAGAGAGGGGAAGGGAGAAAGGTATTTATGGGGGGTCATAAACCTTACCCACAGGCCAACGTCATGACAGCAGTGTCCTGCCGTAAGCTCTATTTTGCTCTATTTTGTGCTAGCTAGCGAATATGCTAACATTAGTTAGCTAGCGAAACATTTGGCTATGGGCTGTTACTGGCAGTATGGGATTATGGAGAGTGAATTTAATTGTTTCTTCATCGTTTTGCTAGGTAGTTATCTAGCTGTGGCCATCTGGTTAGAATCAACAAGGGCTTTCTACAAAATAGAAACGTTAGCGCAGATAGCTTGGAGTCTAGACCACAGGCAATACGCACGGATATGCATTGCCAAACAACGCTATTGACACCTTCTGGTTTGGAGTATTTTACATGGCTGAGTGGCTGACGACTTCCAAGGTCTTTGCTGTGTGAACACAATAAAGATTGACTGCCGACACTCTGTTCAGAGCATTGGCGAAAATCTGATATCAACTTTGGAGGGGACAATTACATGACATTTTCTCAAGAGCAATTCCTGAGGGGGACACCAAAAGTAGTGCTGTAACACATAGCCTACATTGTAATATGGTAAATGTATATTGAGGAACCAAAAAAATAAGGTGTTTGCCGTACTCCTAACTACCGGTACCCAAAACTACACAACTAATCACAACAGCAATACCATTGCCTTTAACAAATCTTAGTTCAGTCACCAGTTTAAGTTGAAAGTGGGGGTATCCATGGCATTTTCCAATTATGTTCCTATTTTACAAGTCAAAAAAATTGAGAACCTTTCATAATGTTGCCAAACAAAGACTCAACAAACTTACCTGAGACTCCCTGTCTCTGCCAGTCTGTCCCTGCATATCTGTCCCCAACTCTGCTGTCTGTGTGCCATCTGTTGCCTGCTCTGCCTAATGATCATTGTGAAACATTTCCATTAGAATTTAATTTCTTTCTTATGAACATTTTATCAACTAGTCTTTGAGATATTAGGCTACTAGGGTTCTTACTATGCGTTTTGGTGTATTGAAAAATACTCTGATGTCCGTCTTTTATTTTTCTGCCATTTTTCTACCTGGCTGGCTGGCTGGCTACACACACACACACACAGTGTGTAGGTTATTTACAGTAGGAGATGGGCTTCTATCATCTTCAATCATTCTATTTGGCCTTCGATCTAAAAGGTAGCTAGCAAATGTGAAACGGATTAAAATGACAAGAGTTGACAGCTGTATGAGTTCACCATTTACACAACATATGCTGCAACCTTTTGTAATTTTAATAGTTTGTTTCATATTGGCTGGCTTCCAACAATAGCTGAATTTGCAAAGCTAGCGAGCACCAATTCAGTTTCAGTGGTGTTTGCTATAATCTTTGCTACCCTGGTTAAATAAAGGTGAAATAAAATAAATAAATAAAAGTTCACTTGCCACAATTTAGCTTTTGCAACGAGACCATTAAATATATTTAAGACAATGGTAGAAGAGAGTGTAGTTCTGTTCAGTTTGGATTTCAGTTTATCGCTAACCTTATCACAGGGACTTTGAAGCACTAACTTACATCATCTGCATGCTGATTCCATCTTTGACGACGCCACATAAATGGAATAGGTACTAGCTAGCTTAATAGTTAATATTTGCGCGCTAGCTCTGCATATTCAGCTAGTGTGTGTGCGCGATTGACTGGATTAACCTCACGTCAGTTACGGAGCAAGCTAAGGCACTGGCAGTGGATCAAACCATTGTGAGGAAAAGGGTGGGGGTTGCAATCTTTTGAAACTTAAAAATGCGCTATTAAGTGTCTATAATCAGCACAATTGCTTTCATTGCGTATTATTAATATTATTTAAATTACATAGTTATGTTTCAGTGATATATTGGGGGGGACAAATCATGTTTTCCCAGGATGGGGGGGTCGTGTCCCCCCCGTCCCCCCCGGGATTTCCGCCCCTGGTTCAGAGGTGCTAAGTATTGTCGGCACACAAACGTTTGACAAGCCTACCAGTGTGTCTGAGCTTTCACACACTGTTTCTTTTTCCATTTTTAAATTAAATATACCTTCCGGCAACCCGTCTTACCCAATGTGATACGGATCCTCTATTTTTAGACCTTATAGCTAGAACCTCCATCGGAAGCTAGCCATCAGGTGCTAACCAGCTAATTAGCTACTAGCTATTTAGTCATTGTTAGCCACTGCTAGCGTCTTTTACCTCTAGCTCAGACACCAGCCGCTTTTACCCTTGATAATACCCGCCAGTCTACACAACGCCAGTATGCACAGCGCGATATCAACCCTGAGCATATCAGGACTTCTTTTCTCCACCATTACTCCAGATTACTGGACCATTATTCCAGATCCTCGCAGTTAGCTAGCTGCTACCGAGTGGCCCAGCCCGAAAGCTAGCCTTTGAACCAGGCTCAGTGGACCCTATGATCCCTCGGCTACACAGCTGATGCCTGCCTCTTCACTAACACGACTAGATTAATCGGCGGATTCCTGCCGTAAGCTCTGGACCTTTGCATCGGATCATTGCAACTAGCTAGCTGCTACCGAGTGGCTATAGTGGCTAACACCCTTGTCCCGAAGCTAGCACCAGTTAGCCTTGAGACAGGCGCATCTCCCGGCTAGCAAACGATATTACTCCAGCTACATTACCTCTTTTGTCAATTGGCCAGGACCCTTTGTCGACACGGAGCCCCGCAGATCCATCACGATTGGTCTGCCGACGTAATTCCATCCGATGTGCCCTCAACCGGCCTTTGTTGGACGTCGATGAAGACGCTTCTGCTAGCCCCGACCTGCTAACTTTATGAACGCCGTGTCTCCTGCTTGCTAGCGTAGTAACGACTTCGCTGTTTCATCTATTGCTGTTCACTGGACCCTATGATCACCTGGCTACATAGCTGATGCCTGCTGGACAGTTCATTAATTACGGTACTCCATTTTGTTTGTTTTGTTTATCTGTCTGCCCCAGCCTCGAACTCAGGCCCTGTGTGTAGTTAACTGACCCTCTCTGCCCATTCATCTCCATTTTACCTGTTGTTGTTGTCTTAGCTGATTAGCTGTTGCTGTCTTACCCGTTGTCTTAGCTAGCTCTCCCAATCAACAACTGTGATTGCTTTATGCCTCGCTTTATGTCTCTCTCTAATGTCAATATGCCTTGTATACTGTTGTTTAGGGTAGTTATCATTGTTTTATTTTACTGCGGAGCCCCTAGCCCCAATCAACATGCCTCAGATAGCTCTTTTGTCCCACCTCCCACACATGGGGTGACCTCACCTAGCATAAGTAGTGCCTCTCTTATCGTCACTCAATGCCTAGGTTTACCTCCACTGTACCCGCACCCTACCATACCCCTGTCTGTACATTATGCCCTGAATCTATTCTACCACGCCCAGAAATCTGCTCCTTTTATTCTCTGTCCCCAACGCACTAGACGACCAGTTTTGATAGCCTTTAGTCGAACCCTCATCCTACTCCTCCTCTGTTCCTCGGGTGATGTAGAGGTTAACCCAGGCCCTGTGTGTCCCCAGGCGCTCTCATTTGTTGACTTCTGTAACCGTAAAAGCCTTGGTTTCATGCATGTTAACATCAGAAGCCTCCTCCCTAAGTTTGTTTTACTCACTGCTTTAGCACACTCCGCCAACCCTGATGTCCTTGTCGTGTCAGAATCCTGGCTTAGGAAGGCCACCAAAAATTCAGAGATTTCCATCCCCAACTTCAACATTTTCCGTCAAGATAGAACTGCCAAAGGGGGAGGAGTTGCAATCTACTGCAGAGATAGCCTGAAAAGTTCTGTCATACTTTCCAGGTCTATGCCCAAACAGTTTGAGCTTCTAATTTTTAAAATTAATCTCTCCAGAAATATGTCTCTCACTGTTGCCGCCTGTTATAGACCCCCCTCAACTCCCAGCTGTGCCCTGGACACCATATGTGAATTGATTGCCCTCCATCTATCTTCAGAGTTCGTTCTGTTAGGTGACCTAAACTGGGATATGCTTAACACCCCGTCCGCCCTACAATCTAAGCTAGATGCCCTCAATCTCACACAAATTATCAAGGAACCCACCAGGTACAACCCTAAATCCGTAAACATGGGCACCCTCATGGATATTATCCTGACCAACTTGCCCTCCAAATACACCACTGCCATTTTCAATCAGGATCTCAGCGATCACTGCCTCATTGCCTGCATCCGTTATGGGTCCGCGGTCAAACGACCAGCCCTCATCACTGTCAAATGCTCCCTAAAACACTTCTGCGAGCAGGCCTTTCTAATCGACCTGGCCCGGGTATCCTGGAAGGATATTGACCTCATCCCGTCAGCTGAGGATGCCTGGTTGTTCTTTAAAAGTAATTTCCTCACCATCTTAAATAAGCATGCCCCTTTCAGAAAATGTAGAACTAAGAACAGATATAGCCCTTGGTTCACTCCAGACCTGACTGCCCTCGACCAGCACAAAAACATCCTGTGGCGTACTGCACTAGCATCGAATAATCCCCGCAATATGCAACTTTTCAGGGAAGTCAGGAACCAATACACATAGATAGTTAGGAAAGGAAAGGGTAGAATTTTCAAACAGAAATTTGCATCATGTAGCTCTAACTCCAAAAGGTTCAGGGACACTGTAAAGTCCATGGAGAATAAGAGCACCTCCTCCCAGCTGCCCACTGCACTGAGGCTAGGAAACACTGTCACCACCGATAAATCCACGATAATCGAGAATTTCAATAAGCATCTCTCTACGGCTGGCCATGCTTTCCTCCTGGCTACCCCAACCCCGGCCAACAGCTCCTCATCCCCCACAGCTACTTGCCCAAGCCTCCCCAGCTTCTCCTTCACCCAAATCCAGATAGCAGATGTTCTGAAAGAGCTGTAAAACCTGGACCCATACAAATCAGCTGGGCTAGACAATCTGGACCCTCTCTTTCTAAAATTATCCGCCGCCATTGTTGCAACCCCTTTTACTGTCTGTTGAACCTCTCTTTCGAATCGTCCAAGATTCCTGAAGATTGGAAAGCTGCCTGTCCAGACCTATTGTCCAGGCCTGTTGTCCAGACCTATGGCAGTCTCTATGGGGGTACCACAGGGTTCAATTCTCAGGCAGACTCTTTTCACTGTATATATCAATGATGTCGCTCTTGCTGCGGGTGAATCTTTGATCCACCTCTAAGCAGACGGCACCATTCTGTATACATCTGGCCCTTCTTTGGACACTGTGTTAACAAACCTCCAAACAAGCTTAAATGCCACACAACACTCCTTCCGTGGCCTCCAACTGCTCTTAAACACTAGTAAAATTAAGTGCATGCTCTTCAACCAATCGCTGCCCGCACCCTCACGCCCGACTAGCATCACTACTCTGGACGGTTCTGACTTAGAATATGTGGACAACTACAAATACCTGGGTGTCTGGCTAGACTGTAAACTCTCCTTCCAGACTCATATTAAGCGTCACCAATCCAAAATTAAATCTAGACTCGGCTTCCTATTTCGCAACAGAAGCCTCCTTCACTCACGCTGCCAAACATACCCTCGTAAAACTGACTATCATACCGATCCTCGACTTCGGCGATGTCATATACTAAATAGCCTCCAACACTCTACACAGCAAACTGGATGCAGTCTATCACAGTGCCATCCGTTTTGTCACCAAAGCCCCATATACCACCCACCACTGCGACCTTTATGCTCTTGTCAGCTGGCCCTCGCTACATATTCGTCGCCAGACCCACTGGCTCCAGGTCATCTATAAGTCTTTGCTAGGTAAAGCACCGCCTTGTCTCAGCTCACTGGTCACCATAACAACACCCACCCATAGCACACGCTCCAGCAGGTATATCTCACTGGTCATCCCCAAAACCAACACCCACTTTGGCCGCCTTTCCTTCCAGTTCTCTGCTGCCAATGACTGGAACGAATTGCAAAAATCACTGAAGTTGGAGACTTATATCTCCATCACTAACTTTAGGCATCAGCTATCTGAGCAGCTTACCGATCGCTGCAGCTGTACATAGCCCATCTGTAAATAGCCCACCCAACTACCTACCTCATCCACATATTCATCTGCACATCTATCACTTCAGTGTTCATTTGCTAAATTGTAATTATTTCGCTATTATGGCATATTTATTGCCTTACCTCCTTAGTCCATTTGCACACACTGTATATAGGTTTTTCTATTGTGTTATTGACTGTACTTTTGTTTATCCTATGTGTAACTCTGTTGTTTTTTGTCACACTACTTTGCTTTATCTTGGCCAGGTCGCAGTTGTAAATGAGAACATGTTCTCAACTGGCCACCCTGGTTAAATAAAGGTGAAAAAATAAAAGATTTAATAAAAAGGCCAAGTGCAGTCAAAAATGTGATTTTCCTGTGTTTTATATATATTTCCACACAATGAGGTTGTAATAATACTGTGAAATTGTGAAAATGATGATAATACTGTTTTAGTGTAAGAACTGTTTGAAAAGATCGGCTGAAATTTCTGACTGTTTTGGTGGGATGGAGTTTTGACCTGCAAGGTGGTAAATTAGTTAAAACGTCTTAGGGCTAGGTGTCCCGCTAACTTCCGGTGAAATTGGAGGGCACGCAATTCAAATAAATAATCATAACAATTATGGATATTAAACATTTAGGTATATACAAGTGTCTTATATCGGTTAAAGGCTTAAATTCTTGTTAATCTAACTCCACTGTCCGATTTACAATAGGCTTTACAGCGAAAGCATGCCATACGATTGTTTGAGGACGGCGCCCCACATCAAAATATTTACCACCAGCACAGGTTTCATAAATTCACAAATAGCGATTAAATATTCACTTACTTTTTGAAAATCTTCCTCTGATTTGTCACCCAAAGGGTCCCAGTTACAACATGTAGTGTCGTTTTGTTAGATAAAATCCTTCTTTATATCCCAAAAAGTCTGTTTAGTTGGTGCCATCAATTTGAGTAATCCACTCATTCAACATGCAGAGAAAGGAATCCAAAAAGATACTGCTAAACTTTGTTAAAACAAGTCAAAACACGTTTCAAAATAATCCTCCGATGCCCTAAAATGTAATTAAACTGTAATATTTCATACGGAAAGAAGTATGTTCAATAGGAAAGCGATATTAGCAGGTGTGCGTCCTCTTTGTCGCGCGCGCATACACACATTTCCAAGTCTGCATCCCAGTACTAAAACTCATTATTCTTGGTCGTTTTGGAAGAAACAAGCCTGAAACCTTGAACAAAGACTGTTGACATCTAGTGGAAGCCATAGGAATTGCAATCTGGGAGCTGGATTTGGATATGCCCCTATACTTTCCATTGTAAGAGCATGAGCTCTCTCAACAACAAAATAAATCTGGTTGGTTTTTCTTTGGATTTTCTCCTACCATATCTATTGTGTTATAGTCTCCTACACTATTTTAACATTTCTACAAACTTCAGAGTGTCTACTTTCCAATGGTACCAAGTATATGCATATCCTGGCTTCAGGGCCTGAGCAACAGGTAGTTTACTTATGGCACATCAGTCAGACAGGAAGTGGAGAAAAATAGACCCTAGCCTGAAGAATAAGAACATGACTTCCAAACCTTTCTGTCAATAGCAGCTTGTTTTTAGTTTTCCCCTTCCCACTCAGAAATTGCTCTTTGCTAAGAAGTTATTTGTCTTTATTTTTTACCATTTTACTTGAAAACAATCACAGAAAGGCACTTAATTGTTATCTAGAAATGATTTGATATTTAGATAAAAATGGCTGCATTGGACCTTTGATTTTAACTTTTTGTGCTCAGCACCCTGTGACATGTTCCAAATATCTTGTTAGTTGGTAGAAGGGCTTTATCGATTTTAGGCAGTTCTAGTCGGAATTGATCATGTCTACTTTGAACTGAGGTCTGTGAGTCCCTGCCTTATCCATTTATTTAGTGCCTATTGCCAGTACCTGCTCTCCAGACCATCAATATATTCCTTTTTCTTCTTCCTGCTCTCCTGAGCCGACTGCTTATTACGGATCTTTCTGCGAATTTTCTTCAGAATCCTCTCCTCATACTAATAGAAACAGACAAAGGAAGTACATATTTAAAATGTGTTTACACACTTTGGAAATCCTCAAGAGCCATAAGTTGTTCTGTGAAGTTGCAAAGTGTGCAAAAAAGTTTGACCTTTGTGAGAGGTAGTTGGCTAGGCAGAGTCACCCCCTCCTTGGCCAGCAGTTTTTTCTCATCCTCATTAAGAATCAACTCTTGGAAGGACTGTTGGGAATGCTGTGGGGGTTGAAAGTGAGACGAGAATGTTAATACAGTAAGTCATACGTACAGCATCACAACCAGTGGCCAGCTGCAATGTGTTTTTCAGAGTGAATGGAGGGAGTGCAGAGTTACACGGCAGACAGCATAGCCCTCCATCCCTCTCATTTCATGCTTTGCTCATGCCAATTACATTGCCTGATTTTTATAGAATGACGTTACCCCTCTAACCCATTCCTCTCCACTCCAACACACTCACTCACCTATATACAAACTATTACAGACACACTCCCCCCAAGCGCACACAAACACACCCTTCATCATCACTCACCGGATCAGATGTGCCAGAGAGCAGTAGGTCCTTGACAGTGAGGGGAAAGCCAGAAGACAGCTGGGTTGTGTGTACATCAGAGGAACACTCTGTCCCCCCAGTCCTGCCTGGGTAGAAGCCTGAGTCCCAGCCATCTGTAACCACACAGAGAGACGTGATGGGACCAGACAGAAGGGCCATCATTTGTCTGTGTTTGTGTTGATACTGAGACAATGTAGACCTTTGCCTAATGAATACATAGAGCCTACGAACACAGACCGTGTTGCTTTCAAAGGATGAACTTCTGTTCCAATGTTTGACATTAACAAATTACAATACTTAATCACATATTCCGCATGATGTAATAATGTAACTGCCTCTGTTGCTTATTTTTACCATGAAACTTTAAACCAAGTTTTTGTTATAGTTTCTGTGCTTAGTAATTTGTGCCAGCTTTGTCTTACTGATATCAATGGAGAAGTTGGCATCCAGGGCGGCCTTGGTTTGTGGCTGAGAGGGGATGAAGTGGGGCTCCATGGGAGGGCTCTCAGGGCGCTGGGGGCTGTCCATCTGATCTGAGTGCGGGTCCTCACTGATGCCACTGTCACTAGGAGAGGGAGACCACAGGGGGGACCCCGACACTGAGTCACTGCCACTCAGGAGGGCGTTCAGGAAGTCCTCGCTCTGTTGCTCTGCTGGACGCAGCACCTGCCAAATGACACACCAAATGTGATAATTACTGTACAGTCAAACTGAGTGGTTGAGAATGGCAGGCTAGACATGTGAATCACGTAGTAGACACAGGTAAGGGGACATTTTAAAAACACTACAGGATAAAATCACAGAGTGAGAGATTTCACTCCACTCACGTTTGGCTCGTGGATTGGCCAGGCATGGTTGTCATGGTGTCCCATCTCCTCGTGACGTAGGATGCCATTGTTTTGATCAAACAGCAAATCAAGCAGCTCAATCCCGTCGCAACCCTGGAACAGAACAGGCCACTTAATGACATGTTGCTCTACATTTACAACTGAGAGATAACATACAAAGAGCCTTACAAGATGGCTGTAAAAGCAATCATACCCAGGACTAATGCTTTTTATTACCATTATCTCAAGGCACTCCTATCTAAAAAAAATTATCAATTTGACTATGCCTTTCAATGCGTGAGTTAAATGAAGTTGATCTAGTTCTGATTCATTTGAAAGGAGAAAATTGTAAGACTATTCCTTTATAGACTACACAACGCACCCACATTCCTTTGTAGGCTACACGACGCACCCACATTCCTTTGTAGGCTACACAACGCACCCGCATTCCTTTGTAGGCTACACAACGCACCCACATTCCTTTGTAGGCTACACAACGCACCCACATTCCTTTGTAGGCTACACAACGCACCCACATTCCTTTGTAGGCTACACAACGCACCCACATTCCTTTGTAGGCTACACAACGCACCCACATTCCTTTGTAGGCTACACAACGCACCCATATTCCTTTGTAGGCTACACAACGCACCCACATTCCTTTGTAGGCTACACAACGCACCCACATTCCTTTGTAGGCTACACAACACACCCACATTCCTTTGTAGGCTACACAACGCACCCACATTCCTTTGTAGGCTACACAACGCACCCGCATTCCTTTGTAGGCTACACAACACACCCACATTCCTTTGTAGGCCACACAACACACCCACATTCCTTTGTAGGCTACACAACGCACCCACATTCCTTTGTAGGCTACACAACGCACCCACATTCCTTTGTAGGCTACACAACGCACCCGCATTCCTTTGTAGGCTACACAACACACCCACATTCCTTTGTAGGCCACACAACACACCCACATTCCTTTGTAGGCTACACAACGCACCCACATTCCTTTGTAGGCTACACAACGCACCCACATTCCTTTATAGACTACACAACGCACCCACATTCCTTTGTAGACTACACAACGCACCCACATTCCTTTATAGACTACACAACGCACCCACATTCCTTTGTAGACTATACAAAGCACCCACCCCCATTCACTGGCACGTAGATACAGTATGTTACCTCCTCTGAACTTGTTTGACGATACATATAACCTTGGCTGCCCTAATAACATAAATTACTAAACAAATAAACCAGGAGACACTAAAACACAGAAACTAAGACATGGGCCCTGTTACCTGGTCTGAATAGTGGTCCATAATTTCAGCACTAGGGTGGCACAGGACAGAACTCCCCAAAATAAGAAAAATCCAGTTAAATGTTCTGTTTCCTTTGTTGTGAAGGAGCTCTGTTCCAGATGACCATGTCTCTACTGTATCTCCCTGCTCTTGTTCTGAGGTTCAAAGTTTAAACTCCAACATAGCACACCCAGTAATCAACTCCAGGGCTGTCATCCCATTGGCCAGTTTGTAAAGATTTGATTGCCAGGGAAAGACTGACAACTAAGGAAAGTCTGTCTGTCTAGAAAAGAAAGAACCTTCTTCCTGGATGAATAGATCAGAGTTTATACTTTCCTATCCTCTTGTTGTGTTTGATAGTAGACTGACAGGGAATGAGGGTACCCTTTGACAGTTTCTGTGTGATGTTAGTTAATTCATACGGTATACATGCTCTTTATGGCCTGTCAATGAGAGCTTGATTGAACATCCTTCATTAGCAAACAGTTCTGAGCTCATAAAAGTAATCAATGCACTATATGATAAGATGTATCCATTTAAAACTATCCCCATGAAAATGAAATACTGCTTTTATAACCTAATCTTTATTTGTTCATACAAATAACTGATTTAAATCGGTCAATTCATTCATGTCTGACCAGAAAAAACTCTCAAAATTACAAAAAAAGAATTATGTAGATCTCCAGGAAGTTGTTGTTTCTGCATTTGGAAGGCTCCACCTGTTGTTATTACTGGGATTCAGTTGGGCTTATGACTAAGGCCTAGGACTGCAGCACAGGCATAAATCAATAACAAACAACCCATGGGGATATTTTGATGTGTCCTCTTTTCTAAAATACATTCAAACGTGTTCCTATTTAGTTTCAATGATGACAGATGCAAAGACCACAGACTGGAATGGTGGCTCTGCATGGAAAATAGAAAAAGGGATGAACTGCCACTCTCAGTGTTTTAATGTGCAAGACAATCTATTAAAATCTCACTTTGTCAAATTCCAAAACTGATTTGTCTGTTTCTGTTCTCAAAATATATATCACAAGGCCTTATGAATGGCATTAAAAAGTTGATGGCAGATTCTTTTGGCAAGGCTATTAGTCTGAACATCTCGATAGTGACAGAGCTATTTCTCCAACATCTATATGCTAATAAAGCACATAGAGTAGAGAAGCTATGCACCATTTATTCATATTTCTCGTAAGACAGATTACATTAAATTGTTCTCCTATCAGACACTATTTCTCTTCCGTCTCATGTGAGTTGTCAACGTCTTCATTTTCTATTACGTCCAAAAAGCCTGACCCTTTATCTCTCCCGATCTCCTTACTCACTGTATCACTTATAATATCTGTCACTCTTTCCTTTCATCTGTCACTGTCCTGCGAGCTGTGTCTTCAATTTGCAATTAGATCACTGCCAATAACCATGATGGTCTTCATATTGTGGCAGCATTACATAATCATTATTGCTCCTCTATCTGATGGGGAATGGTTCCAAAGGTTAAAACCCTGTTCTTAGCCTGCAAGTTCCACTTGTACATTGTTACAACATCTAAAAAGCAATATAGCTATCACTACTCTCAGACTCTGTGGCTTTGGGATTACCCTTATGAATATAACCTGACGTAACCGGACATTGCTCCTACAAGCTACAAGCAAACGTTCACTTGTTGTTTGTTTAAAGCATACATCCAATTGCTACAATACAGTCTTTGCAAAAATTATTTTATAAAAAAATAAGACAAGTAACTGAGTCAAAAGCAACTGTGAGTGTGAGTCAAAAGAAACTGTGAGTGTGAGTCAAAAGCAAGTGGATGATAAATTGGCTGGATGTAAAGGACTGAATGACAATGTTAATGGAGCATAAATGGAGATCAAGAAAATGAACGTTGAGCATCTGTTTGGTCCAAATGATACTTGAAAAAAAGAGAGCACTTTGCAGACTGAATCAGAGCAGATTACTGGTTATTCTCTTGGTCACTCTGAATGGTTTTGAACAGTCTTGGTCTATGCACAATCATAATCAGTCTGCGTTCAACTTCTCGCCCAATCAGCAGAAGTCAAATCAAATCAAATGTATTTATAAAGCCCTTCTTACATCAGCTGATATCTCAAAGTGCTGTACAGAAACCCAGCCTAAAACACCAAACAGCAAGCAATGCAGGTGTAGAAGCACGGTGGCTAGGAAAAACTCCCTAGAAAGGCCAGAACCTAGGAAGAAACCTAGAGAGGAACCAGGCTATGAGGGGTGGCCAGTCCTCTTCTGGCTGTGCTGGGTGGAGATTATAACAAAACATGGCCAAGATGTTCAAATGTTCATACATGACCAGCAGGGTCAAATAATAATAATCACAGTGGTTGTTGAGGGTGCAACAAGTCAGCACCTCAGGAGTAAATGTCAGTTGGCATTTCATAGACAATCATTCAGAGTGTCTCTACCGCTCCTGCTGTCTCTAGAGAGTTGAAAATAGCAGGTCTGGGACAGGTAGCACGTCCAGTGAACAGGTCAGGGTTCCATAGCCGCAGGCAGAACAGTTGAAACTGGAGCAGCAGCACGGCCAGGTGGACTGGGGACAGCAAGAAGTCATCAGGCCAGGTAGTCCTGAGGCATGGTCCTAGGCCTCAGGTCCTCTGAGAGAGAGAAAGAAAGAAAGTCCGACGATACACCCGGACAGGGCCAAACAGGCAAGATATAACCCCACCCACTTTGCCAAAGCACAGCCCCCACACCACTAGAGGGATATCTTCAATCACCAACTTACCATCCTGAGACAAGGCTGAGTGTAGCCCACAAAGATCTCCGCCACGGCACAACCCAAGGGGGGGCGCCAACCCAGACAGGAAGATCACGTCAGTGACTCAACCCGCTCAAGTGACGCACCCCTCCTAGGGACGGCATGGAAGAGCACCAGTAAGCCAGTGACTCAGACCCTGTAATAGGGTTAGAGGCAGAGAATCCCAGTGGAGAGAGGGGAACCGGCCAGGCACAGACAGCAAGGGCGGTTCATTGCTCCAGTGCCTTTCCGTTCACCTTCACACTCCTGGGCCAGACTACATTCAATCATAGGACCTACTGAAGAGATGAGTCTTCAGTAAAGACTTAAAAGTTGAGACCGAGTCTGCGTCTCTCACATGGGTAGGCAGACCATTCCATAAAAATTGAGCTCTATAGGAGAAAGCCCTGCCTCCAGCTGTTTGCTTAGAAATCTAGGGACAGTTAGGAGGCCTGCGTCTTGTGACCGTCCAATACACAATGTGGGATTTCAATCACATACAATGTTTTGAATATCAGCTTGATGCACGCCTCATCATATTGACCAGATGTCTCCATTTCAGTGAAAGTAAATCTAAAAGTATTGAAAAATTTGTCTAGATTTAGGCTGTTTTAAAAATATATATATATTCTACATTGTAGAATAATAGAGAAACTATCAAATAACACATATGGAATCATGTAATAACTAAAAAAGTGTTAAACAATTTTAAATATATTTTATATTTGAGATTCTTCAAAGTAGCCACCCTTTGCCTTGATGACAGCTTTGCACTCTCTTGGCATTCTCTCAACCAGCTTCATGAGGTAGTCACCTGGAATGCTTTTTCAACAGTCTTGAAGGAGTTCCCACATATGCTGAGCACTTGTTGGCTGCTTTTCCTTCACTCTGCTGTGCAACTCATCCCAAACCATCTCAATTGGGTTGAGGTCGGGTGACTGTGGAGGCCAAGTCATTTGATGCAGCACTCCATCACTCTCCTTCTTGGTCAAATAGCCCTTACACAGCCTGGAGGTTTGTTTTGGGTCATTGTCCTGTTGAAAAACAAAAATGATAGTCCCACTAAGCGCAAACCAGATGGGATGGCGTATCTCTGCAGAATGCTGTGGTAGCCATGCTGGTTAAGTGTGCCTTGAATTCTACATAAATCACTGACAGTGTCACCAGCAAAGCAACCCCACACCATCACATCTCATCCTCCATGCTTCACGGTGGGAACCACACATGTAGAGATCATCCGTTCACCAACTCTGCGTCTTACAAAGACACGGCGGGTTGGAACCAAAAATCTCAAATTTGGACTCATCAGACCAAAGGACAGATTTCCACCGGTCTAATGTCCATTGCTCATGTTTCTTGGTCCAAGCAAGTCTCTTCTTCTTATTGGTGTCCTTTAGTAGTGGTTTCTTTGCAGCAATTCGACCACGAAGGCCTGATTCACACAGTCAAATCAAATCAAATCAAATGTATTTATATAGCCCTTCGTACATCAGCTGATATCTTAAAGTGCTGTACAGAAACCCAGCCTAAAACCCCAAACAGCAAGCAATGCATGTGAAAGAAGCACGGTGGCTAGGAAAAACTCCCTAGGAAAAACTCCCTAGAAAGGCCAAAAACCTAGGAAGAAACCTAGAGAGGAACCAGGCTATGAGGGGTGGCCAGTCCTCTTCTGGCTGTGCCGGGTGGATATTATAACAGAACATGGTCAAGATTTAAAATGTTCATAAATGACCAGCATGGTCAAATAATAATAATCATAGTAGTTGTCGAGGGTGCAACAAGCACGTCCGGTGAACAGGTCAGGGTTCCATAGCCGCAGGCAGAACAGTTGAAACTGGAGCAGCAGCACGGCCAGGTAGACTGGGGACAGCAAGGAGTCATCATGCCAGGTAGTCCTGAGGCATGGTCCTAGGGCTCAGGTCCTCCGAGAGAAAGAAAAAAAGAGAGAAAGAGAGAATTAGAGAGAGCATATTTAAATTCACACAGGACACCGGATAAGACAAGAGAAATACTCCAGATGTAACAGACTGACTCTAGCCCCCCGACACATAAACTACTGCAGCATAAATACTGGAGGCTGAGACAGGAGGGATCAGAAGACACTGTGGCCCCATCCGATGATACCCCCGGACAGGGCCAAACAGGCAGGATATAACCCCACCCACTTTGCCAAAGCACAGCCCCCACACCACTAGAGGGATGTCTCCAACCACCAACTTACCGTCCTAAGACAAGGCCAAGTATAGCCCACAAAGATCTCCGCCACGGCACAACCCAAGGGGGGGGCGCCAACCCAGACAGGAAGACCACGTCAGTGACTCAACCCACTCAAGTGACGCACCCCTCCCATGGACGGTTGATGTTGCAATGTGTCTGTTACTTGAACTCTGTAAAACATTTATTTGGGCAGCAATCTGAGGTGCAGTTAATTCCTGATTTCTGAGGCTGGTAACTCTAATGAACTTATCCTCTGCGGCAGAGGTAACTCTGGGTCTTCCATTTCTGTGGCGGTCCTCATGAAAGACAGTTTCATAATTGCGCTTCATGGTTTTTGTGACTGCACTTGAAGAAACTTTCAAAGTTGTTGAAATTTTCCGGATGGACTGACCTTCATGTCTTAAAATAATGATGGACTCTCATTTCTCTTTGCTTATTTGAGCTGTTTTTGCCATAATATGGACTTGGTATTTTACCAAATAGGGCTATCTTCTGTATACCAACCCTGCCTTGTCACAACACAACTGATTGGCTCAAATGCATTAAGGAAATACATTTTACGAATTAACGTTTAACAAGGCACACCTATTAATTGAAATGCATTCCAGGTGACTACCTCATGAAGCTGGTTGAGAGAATGCCAAGAGTGTGCAAAGCTGTCATCAAGGCAAAGGGTGGCTACTTTGGAGAATCTCAAATATAAAATATATTTTAATTTGTTTAACACTTTTTTTGCTTACTACATGATTCCATGTGTTATTTCATAGTGTTGATGTCTTCACTATTATTCTACAATATAGAAAATATTAAAAAATAAAGAAAAACCCTTGAATGAGTAGGTGTGTCCAAACTTTTGACTGGTATTGTATGTCATGCTCCTTAAAACAGCTCTAACAATGGCACGGTGACCTTTTGGGTGTGGAACAGGACATTCTGTTGTATAAGTCTATGTTTTACTGTACTATCTTTAGATAATACCTTAGGTAACACCAGTGTTTTATGGCACTTCAGATTGAGAGTTAGAAAGTAGTTGGAACTCGCTAGTGATGCAGAATGAGGTCTGAACTCAGCACAGAGGCACCACCTGCTGGATGACTTGAACAGGTGACGTGGCAACTGGCAGACCTTTACTGTGGGAGTGCAATAATAACAAGACATTGTTTGAAATAAAGCAAAGCCATTTTTCCATAGCTTTCACACACTGTTTTATGGCACTTCAGGTTGAGAGTTAGAATGTAGTTGGAACTCGCTAGTGATGCAGAATGAGGTCTGAACTCAGCACAGAGGCACCACCTGCTGGATGACTTGACCAAGTAACGTGACAACTGGCAGTGGGAGTGCAATAATAAGACATTTTGAATTAAAGCGAAGACATTTTTCCATAGCTTTTTCCATAGCTTTCACTTTACATGGGATATTTCATCAATTTCAAATTGTGTACTCTAATCTATCGCTTCCCTTTTATCTGCATTAGAGCTACCCTAACAAGCTGGCCTCAATGCAAAATGAATGGGAAATATATGCACGATTTGATTTAAAATCCAATCTAAATATTTTTGTTTGTGATTGAGGACCAAACAAATGGGTTGAAATAAATCAGGAATACGTTTAATTTTAAAGGATTTTTGAGGAATGGAAAAGCACAGTCCTACTTTTACTTTGGGTGAGCTGACCCATGTAGCCTAAAATAGAAGTGCATTTTCTTTGGGTATAATTTGCATGGATAAACATACTTGAGATTCCACTACACCTACTGTCGAACTGCTAAATTATATATTGCTAAAGTACTGTAATTCAACCATTTCTGAAGTTCTGACAACACGATCAGGTCAGGTCGTAGCCCAACCATCCGTCAGATGGCACTGTTATTCGTTTTACGTCATAAACGGCTGGTTGGGCGAGGGAAGATGTGTGCAGTGAAACGTCTATTGTTGTACCTGGGTGTGGCGCGTAAGGAACCCTCTAGCGATGACTGTTTGACGTTCATTCAGCCTAATTTCGTAGAAGTATAATTATTCGTCAATTCTTGTAGGCCATTGCCCACCAGTGTAGAATGCTACACATGGTAATCAGAGAAAGTGTTTGTTTTTTGTCACAAAATGAGCACCTCTCTGTCTCAGTAGACCGCGTGTCAAGATTTTGCGT
Organism: Salmo trutta; assembly: GCF_901001165.1. NCBI lineage: Eukaryota > Metazoa > Chordata > Actinopteri > Salmoniformes > Salmonidae > Salmo > Salmo trutta. Next base: position 54,356,103 of record NC_042960.1, on the reverse strand, counting down.
CCTTACGCAGCACGTGAGCAGTATAAAAGCGTGCCTGTTGACGTAATTACTCTCTTCCCTGCCTATGCCCTCGTGAGGTGGGCAGTATAACATTTCGTGACTCCTTTTCCACGAAGGGAATCCATAACCATCCGTCAAAATGGTGAGTTGGAGAAGTATTTTCGTCTGGGGAATAGTAGTATAGTGTGATCATGTGTTCTGCTACTTCAGTCATAACTTTAACGTGTAAAATGTCTGACACTAAGAAGATAGATGAGATGGTATGTGGTTACTTGGGCTTTGAACAAAATGGCACCCAATTTGTGTGAACAGACCTGTTTCTGCACAGTAATGCAGATACCCAAATGTCCCCAACTATGCCAGTTTTCACCCTGTTTGATAATGCCCCATGCCAGACGCCACCTTTAACTATAATGTCCTTAAAATAAGGTACTAGCATGAAACTAAGTGTCGAAGTGCCGGTCAGTGGCTTGTTCCCTTAGCGGTCGATTGTCATGTCTTGCACTTCTAGTATTGGTCCCATATCCAGTGACGCAAACGTTAGAACTAATCCTGTCTGTGTTATGTTTACAAATTGTTTGTCCGAGGTTTGCTAGTTAACTGGCCAAGGTTAATAAACTAACGCTATGTTCAAATACTGGCGTGTGCAGGATGCCGGCATGTCATAAAAGCTAGCTGTGTGTATACGTGGCCTATACAAGCTGCGCTGTCAAAGCGGTATCTCTTGGCAATAATTGTCTTATTATTTTTGTATAACCTTTTTAACTACGCACGTCGGTTTAAGAACAAATTCTTATTTACAATGACAGTCTACCCTTAATGGCTATGTTCTCGAGTTGAAATCTGTTCGGTTTACTATTCAGAAACAGCTGGTGTTTTAGTCTAAAACTCGCTAACCCGCTACTTGGTTGTATTAAATGGCAGCCAGGTATAATAAGCTGACGTTTATATTTCTGGCGATTGCATCGAGTCCTACTTTTGTCTGATCGTTCACCGGTTAAGTAGATTTCTAACGTTAGGTATAAACTGGGTCGTCGAGCCCTGAATGCTGATTGGCTGACAGCCGTGGTATATCAGAGATGGGGGGGAAGTACTCAATTGTCATACTTGTGTAAAAGTAAAGATACCTTATAAAATGACTAAAGTGAAAGTAACCCAGTAAAATACTAGAGTAAAAGTCTAAAGGTATCAGATTTTAAATGTACTTAAGTACAGTGGTGGAAGAAATACTAAATTGTCATACTTGAGGGAAAGTAAATGCTATACATCAAATTGCATATATTTAGCAAACCAGAAGGCACCATTTTTATTTGACCACCAGGGGCACACAACACTCAGACATAATTTACAAAGGCAGCATTTCTGTTTAGTGAGTCACCAGATCTGAGGCAGTAGGGGATGACCAGGGACATTACCTTGATATGTGTATGAGTTTTACCTTTTTCCTGTAATGCTAAGCATTCAAAATGAGACTAGTACTTTTCGGTGTCAGGTAAAATATATGGAGTAAAAAGTACAATTTTCATTAGGAATGTAGTGAAGTAAAAGTAGTCCAAAATATAAATGGTAAAGTACAGATACCCCAAAAAACTACTTAAGTAGTACTTTAAAGCATTTTTACTTAGGTACTTTACATCAGAACGTATACCACGGGTATGACTAAACATTTATTTTTACTGGTCTAATTGTTGGTTACCTCTGGGGTTTGTGATATGGCCAATATACCGCGGCTATGGGCTGTGTCCAGGCACTCTGCGTTTCGTCATGCATAAGAACAGCCCATAGCTGTGTTGTATTGGCCATATACCACACCACCCAGGCCTAATTGCTTAATTAACTTAGTAGCAAACTCGAGAGCTAACTTTTGATGGCTAGACAAATTTTCCACCTGGTGCTCCTTGCCAACCTATATGCACCATTTACTGCAGTTTTACTGTTTTTGGTTGCCTAGCATTGAACGATTAATGCATGTAGTTGGCTAATAAAGTTCTGTCAGCTAACCGGCGAGTATGCTCCTGACTGTCTGTGTGCCCGGTCCCCAATGCATCAGCTTTCAGTGCGTCATGTCTGTTCTAATGGTACTGCATTCCACGGTTTATAGCAATGCAGAATCAGCCATTCTCATACCTTTTGTTAGACCTCCCTACATAATGAGTTTATACAATGGGTGGGTCTAATCCTGAATGCTGATTGGTTAAAACCACATTGCAGCCGGTGTCTATTCCACAAGTTACCACCTGCTAAATCAATGACTTTAAAAGGGCCTATTTACTGTTCCATATCAGCCCGGCCAGGCAATTTATAAACTTGATCTCCACTATAAAAAGCATCTAGACATTCTCACATTTCTTTTGGACTAACATTTCGTTTTTAACTGCAGAAATTTGTATAAACCTTCCTGTCTCTCCAACATTTGCAACATTGTTTCAATATTCAAATTTGATCTCCAGGTGTCCCATAGTAATGAATGTGTCGGGACCAGGCAGGCAGCGTTTCCCAGCCAGTCAATCATGAATCAGCTGGCATAATTTTTATGGAAATATACAAAGAAAATGTCCATTGAAGGAAAAAAAAGAACGCCGCTTAAACTCCCGAGTGGCGCAGTGGTCTAAGGCACTGCATCTCAGTACTAGAGCCGTCACTACAGACACCCTGGTTCGAATCCAGGCTGTATCACAACCTGCCATGATTGGGAGTTTCATAGGGCGGTGCACAATTGGCCTCACGTTGGCCGGTGTAGGCTGTCATTGTAAATAAGAATTTGTTCTTAACGGACTTACCTAGTTAAATTAAATAAAAGCCAGCTTGGGTAGCAACCCTAGATTTGTTGGGACTATCTTGTGGAAGGATGAAATGGGGATGAATAAATGAATCCAAATAAGATTCATGAAAACAAGGCAATCATTATTTGAATGTTGGTAACCCGTTGTAATAAAGTGCTAATGCCCTCGAAGCCATTGTTTGGTTGATATATTGGCATGGTTTGCTGGTTTATCCTCCAACACTGGCTTTTTGGGCATTGTCACTTAAATACTGTCAATTCCCGAAGCTAGGAGAGCTGGACGATGGCGTCTGTGTGGCCATGTAAATAAGTAATAAGGCTGAGACTGCCAAAGCTGGTTATACTAAATATTCATGTGGGAGGACACGGGGAGACTGCTTCTATACTAGTGGGCGTTATGGACAAAAATCCATATCGCAATAAACTGCCTCAATTCTATCGAATGAGAAGTTTAACATGTGCGCCAGTTTTATTTTATTTGTTATCCTTTAAACTACTCGTTTTGTGGTTGTAGTAGGGCTGGTTGACGTGGCCTAATTTTTATTTTTCCAAATTTACAGTGCATTTGAAAAGTATTCAAACCCCTTGGCTTTTTACACATTTTGTTAGTCCTATTCTAAAATTGAATATATAAAAAATGTCCCCTCAATCTACACACAATGCCCCATAATGACAAAGCAAAAACAAATTTAAAACAATTTTGTAAATTATCACATAAGTATTCAAACTCAGAACAAAGTACTTGGTACTTTGAATCACCTTTGACAGTGATTACGGCCTCGAGTCTTCTTGGGTATGACGCTGTAAGCTTGGCACAGTTGTATTTGGGGAGTTTCTCCCATTCTTCTCTGCAGATCCTTTCACGCAGGTTGGATTGGGTGCGTCGCTGCACAGCTATTTTCAGGTCTCCAGAGATGTTCGATCAAGTTCAAGTCTGGGCTCTGGCTGAGCCACTCAAGAACATTCAGAGACTTGTCCCGAAGCCACTCCTGCATTGTCTTTGCTGTGTGGTTAGGGTCGTTGTCCTGTTGGAAGGTGAACCTTCGCTCCAGTCTAGGTTCTCATAAAGGATCTCTGTACTTTGCTCTGTTCATCTTTCCCTCGATCCTGACTAGTCTCCCAGTCCCTCCTGCTGAAGAACATCCCCACAGCAAGATGGTGCCACCACCATGCTTCCCTGTAGGAATGGTGCCAGGTTTCCTCCAGATGTGGCTGTTGGCATTCAGGCCAAAGAGTTCAATCTTGGTTTCATTAGACCACAGAATCGTGTTTCTCGTGGTCTGAGAGTCCTTGAGGTGCCTTTTGGCAAACTCCAAGCGGGCTGTCATGTGCCTTTTACTGAGTGGCTTATGTCTGGCCACTCTACAATAAAGGCCTGTTTGGTGGAGTGCTGCAGAAATGGTTGTTCTTCTGGAAGGTTCTACGATCTCCAGAGTAACTCTGGAGACCATTGGGTTCTCCCACGATTGCTCAGTTTGGCCGTGTGGCCAGCTTTAGGAAGAATGATGGTCATTGTTCTTGGACCTTCAATGCTGCAGTGTTTTTTTGGGGGGTACTCTTCCCCAGATCTGTTCCCGGACACAGTTCTGTCTGAGCTCTACGGAAAATTCCTTTGACCTCCATGGCATGGTTTTTGCCTTGACATGCACTGTCAACTGTGGGACCTCATATAGACAGGTGTGTGCCTTTCCAAATCATGTCCAATCAACTGAATTTACGCCAGGTGGACTCCAATCAAGTTGTAGAAACAGCTAATGGATGATCAATGGAAACAGGATGCACCTGGTCTGAATACTTATGTAAATAAGGTATTTCTGTTTTATAAATGTGCATGTAGATTGGGGGGGGGGGGGGTTATTCTAAAATTGATAAGGCTATAACTTAATGTGTAAAAAGTCAAGGGGTCTGAATACTTGCACTGTAGATCAGTTTTGTTTTTTTTGTTTTACCATTCGATAAATACGCTTTGTTGCAATACACACTGCATTACAAAAAGTCTGGGAAAATGTAATGAATTCAGGACAAAAAATTATACCTAGGTTAAATAGAAGGCTAACCATAACTCACTAATGATTTGATAATTTTTTTTAAAATAGTTTAACCTGCTTTTCTTGCAATCTAATCTGGCTTTCAAGTTTATGAAAATGTCTTTTTTGGTACAAATTTAACCAGAACTATGCATATCCATTACCGTAAATTCCGGACTATAAGCCGCAACTTTTTTCCCAGGCTTTGAACTTCGCGGCTTAAACAATGACGCGGCTAATATATGGATTTTTCCCGCTTTCAATTTATTTTTTTCAAAAAAACACATTCTGTGACGTGCTCAGTTTTTTGGCGGCATGAAGCTTTCATTAGACCAATGAAATTGCTGAATGGGATAAGGTCAAACAACTTGTTTACTGTTTAGATTAAATCGAGCGCTCTCAAACTTCCCATTCTGATTACAGTAGTCATTTTGTCACCCTCATCATGGCAAAGACACGGAGAAATGCATATAATGCAGCTTTCAAGTTGAAGGTGATTGATCTGGCTGTTGGAAAGGGAAATAGAGCTGCTGCACGGGAGTTTGGTCTTAATGAGTCGATGATAAGACGTTGGAAACAGCAGCGTGAGGAATTGACTCAGTGCAAAAAGACAACTAAAGCTTACTGCTGATTTTATTTTTTTTGTTACAAGCCGTGTTTCGTTAAAGCCTGTGTAAAGTTAATTTGTTTCAATGTACCGGTAGGCACCTGCGGCTTATTTATGTTCAAAATCATATATATTTTTTTTTAAATTCAGTGGGTGCAGCTTATACAGGTGTGCTTAACTTCTTTGGGCTATGTGGGACGTTAGCGTGCCACCTGTGGCGCACCCTATCAACAGCAGGTGCATTTCAAGAGCGGCAAATTTGAAACCAAATAAATGTCAAAATTCAAGTTTTTCAAACATACAACTATCTGGCACCCTTTGAAAGATAAACATCTCCTTAATCTAACCACGTTTTCCGATTTCAAAAAGGTTTTATGGCGAAAGCATAAAGTTAGGTTATGTTAGGAGAGTACATTGACAATAGCTGTGTGTAGTGTATTGTCAATTCAAAGACGGGCGTCACCAAAACCATAAAATCAGCTAAAATTATGCACTAACCTTTTACAATCTCCATCAGATGACACTCCTAGGACATTATGTTAGAACTAAAAATGCATGCATTGTCTATCAAGTTCATATTTATATCTAAAAACAGTGTTTTACTATGGCGTTGATGTTCAGGAAATCGTTTCCCTCCAATACCGGCAGTTAAGTCATCACAACAAAATAATTAATTAATATTAGAAAACATTGGTAAAATATTATATTGTCATTCAAAGAATTATAGATTTACATCTCTTGAACGCAATGGACTTGCCAGATTTAAAATTAACCTTACTGGGAAATCACACTTTGCAATAATCTGAGCACTGCGCCCAGAAAAATACGCATTGCGATACAGACTAACCACCATGTTGGAGAGATCTAAAATCGAAAATACTATGTAAATAATCCATTACCTTTGATTCTCTTCATCAGATGTCACTTCCAAAGAATCCCAGGTCCATAACGAATGTAGTTTTGTTCAAAAAAGCTCATCATTTATGTCCCAAAACCTCCGTGTTGTTAGCACATGATCTAAGCCAGCCGGACTTCACATCACGAACGGAAAAAATATATTTACGTTCGTTCAAACATGTCAAACGTTGTATCGCATAAATCATTAGGGCCTTTTTTAACCAGAACATGAATAAAATTCAAGGCGGACCATTGGGTTCTCTTTTAAAACGTTTCGGAATGAGAGTACCCACCATCAACTCGCACGCCAGGTGTCTAATGGGCCATCACGTTCCATGGCTCTTATTCGGTCAGATCTCATTGTAGAAGACTCAAAACACTTTGTAAAGGCTGGTGACATCTTGTGGAAGCAATAGGAAGTGCCAAAATATTCCTCAGCCCCTTTGTTTTTCAATGGCATAGGCTCAAAGTCAATTCAACACATCAGGTATTCACTTCCTGTCAGAATCTGTCTCAGGGTTTTGCCTGCCAAATGAGTTCTGTTATACTCACAGACACCATTCAAACAGTTTTAGAAACTGTAGGGTGTTTTCTAGTATATGTATATTCTAGTTACTGGGTAGGTGTAGGAGGCAGTTAAATATGGGCACATATTTTTTCCAAAATTCTCAATGCTGCCCCCTAGCCCGTAGAGGTTAATAGTCCGGAAATTACCGTACTAATGAACAACTTCTGGTAGCAGGCAATATAGAAAATTAACACCGGTCTCATAAACACTCAAGCTCAAGCCCACCTTGCTAGTGAGTAACGCCTAATCTTTATATTTAAAGTCTAGCCAACTTGGATCTATTTGCTTGATCATTTTGCTATTTGATTTTGAATTTTAAGACTCCTTGAAGTATCAAACAAATTGAGAAAAAAAATATTTTAGACCTCTGTTGTTAGCCTATACAAGAACAGCCCCCCCCCCCCCCAAAAAAAAAAAAAGTCTAACGGAAATTTGTTCTGGGGTGTCTATCCTATATCTGAGAGATATTTAACCCCTTTTTGTCAGTAAACAGTCTCCATATATACTTCCATTTTTTTTAACCTCTCTGGGGTATGTGGGACGATTTCGTCCCACCTACGTAACAGCTACTGAAATTCCAGTGGCGCGATTTTTGAATCGTTAGAAATACTATTACTTCAATTTCTCAAACATATGACTATTTTACAGCTATTTAAAGACAAGAATCTCGTTAATCTAACCCCACTGTCCGATTTCAAAAAGGCTTTACAACGAAAGCAAAACATTAGATTATGTCAGCAGAGTGCCCAGCCAGAAAAAATCAGACAGCCATTTTTCAAGCTAGCATATAATGTCACACAAACCCAAACCACAGCTAAATGCAGCACTAACCTTTGATGATCTTCATCAGATGACACACCTAGGACATTGTGTTATACAATACATGCATGTCTGTTCAATCAAGTTCATATTTATATCAAAAAACAGCTTTTTGCATTAGCATGTGACGTTCAGAAAACGCATAACCCCCGGCAAACTTCCGTTGAATTTACTAACAGTTTGCTAAATTACTCACGATAAACGTTCACAAAAAGCATAACAATTATTTTAAGAATTATAGATACATTACTCCTCTATGCACTCGATATGTCCGATTTTAAAATAGCTTTTCGGATGAAGCACATTTTGCAATAATCTAAGTACATAGCCCGGCATTACAGGGCTAGCTATTTAGATACCCACCCAGGTCAGCCTCCACCAAAATCACATTTCCTATAAGAAAAATGTTCTTACCTTGCTTGTTCTTCATCAGAATACACTGCCAGGACTTCTACTTCAATAACAAATGTTGGTTTGGTCCCAAATAATCCATCGTTAAATCCAAACAGCGACGTTTTGTTCGTGAGTTCTAGAATGCTTCTTCACGGTCCCGCGCATGGCGCATTGGCGTGTCAAAAATGTCTAAATATTCCATTACCGTACTTCGAAGCATGTCAACCGCTGTTTAAAACCAATTTTTATGCCATTTATGTCGTAGAGAAGTGATAATATTCCGACCGGGAGTATGCATTGAGCCTAAACAGCCGAATAAAATTTCTCCTCGGGAGCGACTCGTGCACGCGCCTCATTCAAAGGTCCTCTGAGCATCCACTTACAAAAGGCGATAATCTGTTTCAACCTGAGGCTCCCTCGTAAACCTTCAGGTTTTTCGCGGGCTCTGAGAGCCTATTGGAGCCCTGGGAATTGTCACGTTACAGCTAAGATCCTTACTTTTCAATAAAAAGATGCAAGACGCACGACTCCTTGTCAGACAGGGTACTTCCTGCTTGAAACCTTGTCAGGTTTTTGCCTGCCATAGGAGTTCTGTTATACTCAGACACCATTCAAACAGTTTTAGAAAATTCAGAGTGTTTTCTATCCAAACCTGAACAATAATATGCATATTCTAGCTTCTGAGTTGGTGTAGGAGGCAGTTAAAAATGGGAACATATTTTTTCCAAAATTCTCAATACTGCCCCCTAGCCCAGACAGGTTAAACAGCTAGTACCGGGAAACCTTCAGACGAGTCTTCAGACCTGTGGGTGTCCTGTTGCAAAACAACCGTGTTTGTGAGCTTCTCACCCTTTACACAGAAGGATCATGTTTAGTGTGTAGTCCGACCGGTTGGGACGCTACCGACAGAAGTTGGCAGATTGGCTGTATCAACTTCAGACGTTTCCCAATACGCTTGTGCGGGTCGTAAGAGGGGTCATAATATTTTTTGTAGGCCAAACCATAATAGTTTTGTAGGCCAAACTGTTCGGACGCTACAGACGACTTTGTTTGAAGATCAATTTTCGGGATGTCTCATGGTCTAACAAACACCGCTCTAGCTCTTTCACCCTAGATGCGGAAGTGTCCGGTGGCTTGAGATGCATCCAATGAAGAGAACTCTTGCTTAAATGGACAGCTTTTTATAGGCATTCTTCATTGTGCTAATTAGATTCCGCTGGGGCGTGGACATCGGCCTTAGTTGGTTAAGGCAGTTATATTCAATTGCATATTACATTTTCATAACTCTTCACAACACAGTACCCATTACAACAGTGCGCACTACTCTACTACCAGGCCCATTGCGGTAGGCCTGCCGCACGCAGCAGAAACTGAGCATACATTTTCCACAATCCTGTCCATTGATACTCCTGTCTTAGTAGGGTTTGCTCTTATCAAAAAAATGTGGGTTGAGACATTAAAGGGGTGTTGTTACAAAGGTTAATTTCTCTATTACAGTAAAATAATGTTGGTGTCCATATGACTTTTTTTTTTTTATGTTGCATCAAACCTCAAATGTAAATAGCGTGTTGAAACTGCTTGTTAAAGGGAAAAGTTGCCCTTTCGTCTTTGTTGCTGTTTGGAGAAGGAGCAAAGGGGACGAGACCAAAAAGACAAACGCTCATAAAAACGGAGAGAGAAATAAACCTTTGACTCTTGTGATACAGGCATTTGGAACATCGTGTAAAACATACATTTTAATGAATTTTATATTGCCCGGCCCTAGGTTGTAGCCATCAATTGTATTAGCAAACTTATTTAATTTCAAACTTCACATTTCCCTAGTATAGGCTACTTGTCGCAATGCGCGACGTTAGCAAAATGCCTGTGGTAAGTGATCGATATGGTTGCCGTCTAATTTTCAGTTTATCATCCCAGCTCTACATTAATAATCCCCCCCCCCCCCCCCGTAGGTGAACTTTACCGTAGACCAAATCCGTGCCATCATGGACAAGAAGTCCAACATCCGTAACATGTCTGTGATTGCGCACGTCGACCATGGTAAGTCCACCCTGACAGACTCGCTGGTGTCGAAGGCTGGTATCATCGCAGGATCCCGCGCCGGAGAGACCCGTTTCACCGACACACGAAAGGACGAGCAGGAGCGCTGCATTACCATCAAGTCTACGTGAGTGTCCCCTGGCCGATGGCACATTAACATTTCTTCTGACTGGGCAGAAGTAAGGATGTTTTGGCTGGCCTCTGAGTGGACTAACACTTTCTTCCACTGCAGTGCCATCTCCATGTACTACGAACTCTCGGAGAACGATATGGCCTTCATCAAGCAGTGCAAAGATGGCGTTGGGTTTCTCATCAACCTGATTGACTCTCCAGGCCACGTTGACTTCTCCTCTGAGGTCACAGCCGCTCTCCGTGTCACTGATGGAGCCCTGGTTGTTGTGGACTGCGTGTCAGGTAAGGACGACTTGCACCCTAGTTATGTCAGACACGATCATGCTTTCATTTCTGTAAAAAATGATGGCATGTTCTATACTTTTTGTGAACAAGTATTTCTTTATTTTCAGACATCTGTCATACAGGATGTCATATTGATGCTAGGTTCCATGATTACGAGGTATATTATAAAAAGGAGTAGGAGTCAGTCAACAAACCAATCCATTTGTTCTCAACATTTTCCTAGCTCACCATCTGCCTTTGTCCGTCCCTGCCCAGGTGTGTGTGTGCAGACAGAGACCGTGCTGAGGCAGGCCATTGCTGAGCGTATCAAGCCCGTGCTGATGATGAACAAGATGGACCGTGCCCTGCTGGAGCTGCAGCTGGAGCCAGAGGATTTGTTCCAGACCTTCCAGCGCATCGTGGAGAATGTCAACGTCATCATTGCCACTTACGGAGAAGATGAGAGTGGTCCTATGGGCGCTATCATGGTAAGCAACTTCTGTTGGCTGTACAATGCCTTGTCAGAAATTGTTGACAATTCACCTGTGAAATTGTGGCATTGTTCCAGTTCTGTTTTGCACCTAATGACAAAACTGCTATTTACATGAATATTGAAAAAGTGTTTCTCTGGAAATAGAATTCTAGTTTCTTGGCTTTGTATCAACCCTGCCCTAGTAGTAACAACTATTCTCTTACAGATTGACCCAGTCATTGGAACTGTTGGCTTTGGGTCGGGACTCCACGGATGGGCCTTCACCTTGAAGCAGTTTGCTGAAATGTACGTGATGAAGTTTGCTGCCAAGGGTGATGCACAGCTAGGACCTGCAGAGCGCTGCAAGAAGGTGGAGGACATGATGAAGAAGCTGTGGGGTGAAAGGTGAGGGACCAGTCACTTTCAACCTTGTAATCATCTGCCACATTTTCCTGAACTAGCTCCTGCCAGATTGCCTGGTACATGTCAAGCCTTGTCAGTTTGCACTGTAGTTAAATGGTGATATTTTTCCCCCTTCAGGTTTTTCGACCCAGCCACTGGCAAGTTCAGCAAGTCTGCCAACGGACCTGATGGAAAGAAGCTCCCCCGTACCTTCTCTCAGCTCGTCCTAGACCCCATCTTCAAGGTGAGTGGAGACATGACTTTAACCATGTTTAGCATTAGGCCAGGTGAAAGGGGATACATACCAGCCGTGTAGGTCTGACCAGGAAAGTGCATTTCGTGTTTTGCCTTTTAGAGCTTTATGCCTATAAATGATGACTTAATACATTCTTCACTTTGACCTGATTGTCCAGTGATGATAAACTGCAGTCTGATGCATGGCAAAGGCAATTCTATAGTTACCTCTCCCCATATGAGCCATCTGTATTTTATTGTATGGTCCACCCATTTTACGTTTAACTGCTGTTTCTGCTATAGGTGTTTGACGCCATCATGAACTTCAAGAAGGAGGAGACGGCCAAGTTGATAGAGAAGCTGGACATCAAGCTGGACAATGAGGACAAGGAGAAGGAGGGCAAGCCCCTGCTGAAGGCTGTGATGCGTCGCTGGCTGCCAGCCGGAGAGGCCCTGCTCCAGATGATCACCATCCACCTTCCCTCCCCCGTCACGGCCCAGAAGTACCGTTGTGAGCTGCTCTATGAAGGACCTGGTGACGATGAAGCTGCCATGGGTAAGACTACAACCTCTCCTTTCATCTGCACTCATCTGGAAACATGGATAGTACCATATACTGGTCTGTTAACTTCTTACATCTACACGTTCCGCTAGCGGAACGTCTGCTCCAATATCCAATGATGGGCGGGGCGCGAAATTCAAACTCCTCTAAATCCGAAAACTTACACTTTTCAAACATATGACTATGTTACAGCTATTTAAAGACAAGACTCTCCTTTATCTAACCAAACTGTCCGATTTCAAAAAGGCTTTACAGCGAAAGCAAAACATTAGATTATGTCAGCAGAGTACCCAGCCAGGAATAATCACACAGCCATTTTTCAAGCTAGCATATCATGTCACATAAACCCAAACCATATCTAAATGCAGCACTAACCTTTGATGATCTTCATCAGATGACACACCTAGGACATTGTGTTATACAATACATGCATGTCTGTTCAATCAAGTTCATATTTATATCAAAAAACAGCTTTTTACATTAGCATGTGACGTTCAGAACTAGCATTCCCACCGAACACTTCCGGTGATTTTACTAAATTACTCACGATAAACGTTCACAAAAAGCATAACAATTATTTTAAGAATTATAGATACAGAACTCCTCTATGCACTCGATATGTCCGATTTTAAAATAGCTTTTCGGATGAAGCACATTTTGCAATAATGTAAGTACATAGCCCGGCGTTACAGGGCTAGCTATTTAGACACCCACCCAGTGTAGCCTTCACCAAAATCACATTTCCTATAAGAAAAATGTTCTTACCTTGCTTGTTCTTCATCAGAATACACTGCCAGGACTTCTACTTCAATAACAAATGTAGGTTTGGTCCCAAATAATCCATCGTTATATCCAAACAGCGACGTTTTGTTCGTGCGTTCTAGACACTATCCCAACGCTAAATCTCGGCCACGAGCATGACGCAAAATATGACAAAAAATTTCGAAATATTCCATTACCGTACTTCGAAGCATGTCAACCGCTGTTTAAAACCAATATTTATGCAATTTATCTCGTAGAGAAGCGATAATATTCCGACCGGGAATCTGCCTGTCTGTAAACTGAGGAAAAAACCAAAAGCCGGGGGCGGGGCGTGTCACGCGCCTAAGGCTTAGTCCATTGACTGACCACTCAGCATTTGCTCTCGTGTGCTTCAGCCAGGGCTTTGAATGACATCATTCCTGTTTTTCCCGGGCTGTGAGACTCCATTGTTGACGTGAGAATTGTCACGTAAGAGCAGAGATCCTTTGTAAACGACAGAGATAATAAAGAAGGGCAAGAAATGTTCAGACAGGGTACTTCCTGAACAGAAGCATCTCAGGTTTTTGCCTGCCATAGGAGTTCTGTTATACTCACAGACACCATTCAAACAGTTTCAGAAACTTTGGAGTGTTTTCTCTCCAAAGCTAATAATTATATGCATATTCCAGTTTCTGGGCAGGACTAATAATCAGATTAAATCGGGTACGTTTTTTATCCAGCCGTGAAATTACTGCCCCCTAGATGTAACAGGTTAACCCAACTGTCTCCTCTAAGGTATCAAGAACTGCGACCCCAAGGCTCCCTTGATGATGTACATCTCCAAGATGGTGCCCACCACCGACAAGGGTCGCTTCTACGCCTTTGGCCGTGTCTTCTCCGGTTGCGTGTCTTCCGGCCAAAAGGTGCGCATTATGGGACCAAACTTCACCCCTGGAAAGAAAGAGGACCTCTACCTCAAACCAATTCAGAGGTTGGTACTCTGGAAAGCTACACTTCAAATGGCCATACTTTGTAATTTGTCTCTCGCAATCCATGAAAAACATGTAAATCTGTGAACATGCAGTAAGCACAAAGCGCATGCATGGGAGTAGCACATTTAAATGCTGTATAAGCTCTTGCCCAGAATTGAACAGTTGACTGACTCCTGTTCCTCATTAGGACCATTCTGATGATGGGACGTTACATTGAGCCCATCGAGGACGTGCCATGCGGCAACATTGTTGGTCTGGTTGGAGTGGACCAGTACCTGGTGAAGACCGGGACCATCACTACCTTCGAGCAGGCCCACAACATGAGGGTGATGAAGTTCAGCGTCAGTCCTGTGGTGAGAGTGGCTGTGGAGGCTAAGAACCCTGCTGACCTGCCTAAGCTGGTGGAGGGCCTGAAGCGTCTAGCCAAGTCTGACCCCATGGTGCAGTGTATCATCGAGGAGTCTGGAGAGCACATTATCGCTGGAGCCGGTGAGCTGCATCTGGAGATCTGCCTCAAGGATCTGGAGGAGGACCATGCCTGCATTCCACTGAAGGTACACTAGTCCTCCATGCCTTGTTACATGTAGGGCTTTCACATGATCACTTCTAAACTTAGCAAAAAAAAGAAATGTCCCTTTTTCAGGACCCTGTCTTTCAAAGATAATTTGTAAAAATCCAAATAACTTCAGATCTTCATTGTAAAGGGTTTAAACACTTTCCCATGCTTGTTCAATGAACCAAAAACAATTAACATTCAACTGTGGAATGGTCGTTAAGACACTACCAGCTTAGACGGTAGGCAATTAAGGTCACAGTTATGAAGACTTAGGACACTAAAAAGGCCTTTCTACGGACTCTAAAAAACACCAAAAGAAAGATGCCAGGGTCCCTGCACATCTGCGTGAACGTGCTTTAGGCATGCTGCAAGGAGGCATGAGGACTGCAGAAGTGGCCAGGGCAATAAATTGCCATGTCTGCACTGTGAGAGCCTAAGACAGCGCTACAGGACGGACAGCTGATCGTCCTTGCAGTGGCAGACCACATGTAACACTTGCACAGGATCGGTACATCCGAACATCACACCTGCGGGACATGTACAAGATGGCAACAACTGAGTTACACCAGGAACGCACAATCCCTCCATCAGTGCTCAGACTGTCTGCAATAGGCTGAGAGAGGCTGGACTGAGGGCTTGTAGGACTGTTGTAAGGCAGGTCCTCACCAGACATCACCGGCAACAACGTCTCTTATGGGCACAAACCCACCGTCGCTGGACCAGACAAGACTGGCAAAAAGTGCTCTTCACTGATGAGTCGCAGTTTGTCTCACCTGGCGTGATGATGGGTTCGCGTTTATCGTCGAAGGAATGAGCGTTACACCGAGGCCTGTACTCTGGAGCGGGATCGAGGTGGAGGGTCCGTCATGGTCTGGGGCGGTGTGTCACAGCATCATCGGACTGAGCTTGTTGTCATTGCAGGCAATCTCAACGCTGTGCTTTACAGGGAAGACATCCTCTCTCATGTGGTACCCTTCCTGCAGGCTCATCCTGACATGACCCTCCAGCATGACAATGCCACCAGCCATATTGCTAGTTGTGTGTGTGTGTGTGTGATTTCCTGCAAGGCAGAAATGTCAGTCTTCTGCCAAGGCCAGCGAAGAGCCCGGATCTCAATCCCATTGAGCATGTCTGGGACCTGTTGGAACGGAGGGTGAGGGCTAGGGCCATTCCCCCCCAGAAATGTCTGGGAACTTACATGTGCCTTGGTGGAGGAGTGGGGTAACATCTCACAGCAAATCTGGTGCAGTACTTAATGCAGCTGGTGGCCACACCAGATACTGACTGACTTTTGACTTGATTATTCCATTTATGTTAGTCACATGTCTGTGGAACTTGTTTGGTTTGTCTCGGTTGTTGAATATTAGGTTCATACAAATATTTACACGTTTGCTGAAAATAACACTTGACAGTGAGAGGACCTTTCTTTTTTTGCAGAGTTTACAATGGTGTTACGTTACAGGCAGTGTTATCCTACTGATGTATTTAATAATTAAACACCACCTCCACTCTCCCACACAGAAATCTGACCCGGTGGTTTCCTACAGGGAGACTGTGTCTGAGGAGTCTGACCAGATGTGCCTGTCCAAGTCCCCCAACAAACACAACCGTCTGTACATGAAAGCCCGTCCCTTCCCCGACGGCCTGGCTGAGGACATCGAGAAGGGTGACGTCAGCGCCAGACAGGAACTCAAGGTCCGTGCCCGTTTCCTGGCCGACAAGTACGAGTGGGATGTGTCTGAGGCCCGTAAGATCTGGTGCTTCGGCCCCGACGGTACCGGCCCCAACCTGCTGATGGACGTGACCAAGGGAGTCCAGTACCTGAACGAGATCAAGGACAGCGTGGTGGCTGGCTTCCAGTGGGCTGTCAAGGAGGTAAGCAAGACTCATGGATGTCATTTTTCCTACTCTGTTGGTCACTTTAAAACAAGCATACCATCTTTCAAAGAGGCACAATTCTGTGTTGGGGAATACGCCAAGGGAAGTATTCTGAGAATGTAGATTTGTCAAGCAAACCGAAGTGCTTGATTTAATACCTTAACCTGTTTGGTATAGGGGGCAGTATTGAGAATTTTGGAAAAAATATGTTCCCATTTTTAACGGCCTCCTACACCAACTCAGAAGCTAGAATATGCATATTATTGTTCAGGTTTGGATAGAAAACACTCTGAATTTTCTAAAACTGTTTGAATGGTGTCTGTGAGTATAACAGAACTCCTATGGCAGGCAAAAACCTGACAAGGCTTCAAGCAGGAAGTACCCTGTCTGACAAGGAGTCGTGCGTCTTACCTCTTTTTATTGAAAAGTAAGGATCTTAGCTGTAACGTGACAATTCCCAGGGCTCCAATAGGCTCTCAGAGCCCGCGAAATAACTGAAGGTTTACGAGGGAACCTCAGGTTGAAATATATTATCGCCTTTTGTAAGTGGATGCTCGGAGGACCTTTCAATGATGCGCGTGCATGAGTCGCTTCTGAGGAGAAATTTTATTCGGCTGTTTAGGCTCAATGCATACTCCCGGTCGGAATATTAACACTTCTCTATGACATAAATGGCATAAAAATTGGTTTTAAACAGCGGTTGACATGCTTCGAAGTACGGTAATGGAATATTTAGACATTTTTGACACGCCAATGCGCCATGCGCGACACCGCGAAAAAGCATTCTAGAACTCACGAACAAAACGTCGCTGTTGGAACATAACGATGGATTATTTGGGACCAAACCAACATTTGTTATTGAAGTAGAAGTCCTGGCAGTGTATTCTGATGAAGAACAAGCAAGGTAAGAACATCTTTCTTATAGGAAATGTGATTTTGGTGGATGCTGACCTGGGTGGGTATCTAAATAGCTAGCCCTGTAATGCCGGGCTATGTACTTAGATTATTGCAAAATGTGCTTCATCCGAAAAGCTATTTTAAAATCGGACATATCGAGTGCATAGAGGGGTAATGTATCTATAATTCTTAAAATAATTGTTATGCTTTTTGTGAACGTTTATCGTGAGTAATTTAGCAAACTGTTAGTAAATTCACCGGAAGTTTGCGGTGGTTATGCTTTTTCTGAACGTCACATGCTAATGTAAAAAGCTGGTTTTTGATATAAATATGAACTTGATTGAACAGACATGCATGTATTGTATAACACAATGTCCTAGGTGTGTCATCTGATGAAGATTATAAAAGGTTAGTGCTGCATTTAGCTGTGGTTTGGGTTTATGTGACATGATATGCTAGCTTGAAAAATGGCTGTGTGATTATTTCTGGCTGGGTACTCTGCTGACATAATCTAATGTTTTGCTTTTGTTGTAAAGCCTTTTTGAAATCGGACAGTGGGGTTAGATTAACGAGATTCTTGTCTTTAAATAGCTGTGAAATAGTCATATGTTTGAGAAATTGAAGTTATAGCATTTCTAACGATTCAAAAATCGCGCCACTGGATTTCAGTGGCTGTTACGTAGGTGGGACGAGTTCGTCCCACATGTACTAGAGAGGTTAAACATTACTATTTTGTGTCCAGGGTGCCCTGTGCGAGGAGAATATGCGTGCTGTCCGCTTTGACGTCCACGATGTGACCCTCCACACGGATGCTATCCACCGTGGTGGTGGTCAGATCATTCCCACAGCCCGCAGAGTGCTGTATGCATGCCAGCTTACAGCCCAGCCAAGACTCATGGAGCCTGTCTACCTGGTGGAGATTCAGGTAGGCCTACAATTGACATTTAAAATGTCATTAAATGTTTGGTTTCACCAAGGACTATGTCTATGATGTGAAATCATGTACCACACTGAACAAGTGATGGCTAAATCCATAAAATACGATACCTGACTAGAAATGAGCTCATCTCCGGGATAATGGAAGTTGACTAGAAAAATGCTACAACCTTGAACAGCATAGCTTTCTTGTACAGGTTGGCGTTAACCATCGAATTCAATGGTGTTAACCTTGTTCCCCCCTCTGCCTGCAGTGTCCTGAGCAGGTGGTGGGAGGCATCTACGGTGTGCTGAACAGGAAGCGCGGTCACGTGTTCGAGGAGTCCCAGGTCATGGGGACCCCCATGTTCATCGTCAAGGCTTACCTGCCTGTCAACGAGTCCTTCGGTGAGTGACCCACCAAATGCAGTCCACTTTTCCTTTATCTGATCTGCACTAATCAGGGCTAGACAATTCCCTGAGTTGTCGTAAATGTCTAATGTATAAAACAAATTGATATGCTAATACCTGTGTTCCTTCTCCAGGTTTCACAGCGGACCTGCGTTCCAACACCGGTGGCCAGGCCTTCCCCCAGTGTGTGTTTGACCACTGGCAGATCCTCCAGGGAGATCCCCAGGACACATCCACCAAGATCTCCCAGATTGTGGCTGACACACGTAAACGCAAGGGGCTCAAGGAGGGAATTCCTGCATTGGATAACTACCTGGACAAATTGTAAAAGGCTACCCTCTCATTCCCCCCCCCACCCCAACACTGAGACCAGAACTGTACAGATCACCATGGGCACAAACATTTTCCATAAGGAAAGCAAAGACCTTATTAAGAGAAACAATTAGGAAGAATTGTAAACATAAATTAAATAAAAATGCAAAATATAAACTGTGGTTCGACATTCTTTGGAGAGGGTGGTGGGAACGGAAATTTGTGTGCGGACTGCCGTTACGATCACCGGTAACACAGGTGGATCAATATGTACATTTCATACACTGAGTATACAAAACATGTAGAACGCCCACTCTTTCCATAACTGACCAGGTGAAAACTGATCCCTTATTGATGTCACTTAGTAATCCACTTCAATTTGGGCTCCCGAGTGGTGCAGCGGTCTAAGGCACTGCATCTCAGTGCTAGAGGCGTCACTACAGACCCTGGTTCCATTCCAGGCTGTATCACAACCGGCCGTGATTGGGAGTCCCATAGGGCTGTGCACAGTTTGCCAGGGTAGGCCGTCATTGTAAATAAGAATTTGTTCTTAACTGACTTGCCTGGTTAAATAAAAATTGCAATTAAATTGGGAGACTGGTTAAAGAATGATTTTTAAGCCTTGAGACATTGTATGGATAAGACAAAATATATAACTGCCTTTGAATGGAGTGTGGTAGTTCCAGGTGCACTGGTTTGTATCAAGAATTGCAGCGCTGCTGGGTTTTTCCACAAGTTCCGTGTGTGTCAGGAATGGTCCACAATCTAAAGGACATCAGCCAATTTGACACAACTGTGGAAGTGTTAGTCCACATGGGCCAGCATTCCTGTGGACCACTTTCCACGTCTTGTAGTCATTCCCTGATAATTGAATCTGTTCTGAGGGTGTGGGGTGCACAACTCAATTAGGAAGATGTTCCTATTTTTGGTATACTACACTGAACAAAAATATAAAAGCATCATACAACAATTAAATATTTTACTGCGTTATAGTTCATATAATGAAATCGGTCAACTTTAAATAAATTATTTCGTCCCTAATCTATGGATTTCACATGACTGGGAATACCAATATGCATCTGTTGGTCACAGATGCCTTTAAAAAAGTTTTTTTAAAGTAAGTGTATGGATCAGAAAACAAGTCAGTATCTGGTGTGCCCATTTGCCTCATGCAGCTTGACATCTCAAACATGGACACTCTTAATGACAGTTGCTTCGCGTGATGTATTATCTCTACCTTGCCTTTGTGCTGTTGTCTGCCCAATATTTGTACCATGTTTGCATGTGGTGTTTCTACCATGTGTTGTCTTTGGTCTCTTTATGTTGTGGTGTCTCGTCCTATATTTAATGTTTTTATTTTCCTTTCAGAACCATGGACAGCGTCCATAGAAACCAAGTTTCTGGAACGATCAACCAGTGCTTGGGTAGTTTTGCTGTACATGGCAGTCAATATGAATATAACTAACGGCCAGAACGCCTAAAACGTCACTTGACAATCAGTGTTAGTGACTGAAGCGTCACGTATTGTAGAAAAATTGATGGTTTGGTAAATCTTCATTTGTAATGCTCGTAACCCGTTGTCTAAAAGAAATGATACTGGTGTTTTTCAAAATGCATACTTCCTGCTCGAGGCACGCAAATTGGTGCACGGGAGGATTAGAGTATGCGAAACGGAGCACAAGAGGGCACTTCTCGAATGTGTACTCCGTTTGTACATATTTACAAGCATGCATCGATGCAAGCTTCAACGGAAAGTATGCAAAGAAATGACAACCGTGTAAAAAAATGACGCAAAAGTTCATTATTTGAGCTGAAGCGAGAGAAAATACAAAATGTTGCCTATTCACATCTCATATGTTGCCTGACCAATATTTTATCTTGATACGTTAATATATGCTCTTAATTTTGTCATGTTTATCTGTCTACGTACCGTAGACCGCAAGCCATAAGTCAATAAGGGCTAACTCGCTAGCTACTACTGTTAGCTAACCAGAAAGCCACAAAGAAATGTTAGCTAGCTACCCACCAATAATTGACATATCTAGCATATTAGTTTTAGGTCATTTAAAACTCTGGTTAGCTACATTAAGATTATAATATAGCTAGCTGATAGTTATGAAGTAAAATGGTTGCTTTGTGTGTCTCTTGTCTATTGTTGCCATTGTCCTGGCTGGAAGAAGGTTCAGTGAATGGGGAGGTGCAGCATTAGGTAATACAGTAGGGGGAGTGCGAGTGTTTCTCTAAAGCAGTGGTTCTTGACCTGGGTTCGATCGAACCCCAGGGGTTCGGTGAGTCAGTCTCAGGGGTTCGGCGGAGGTCAAGACACACACCCGACTCATATGATACGTGATGACACGCCCCGCTTGGCCATCATTGGCTGCAGGTGATCACGCAACATCGCTTGGCCTATCTGTGCTGCAGGGAATTTGGCGCGCTCAGTAGTCGAATTGTGACTGTCGTGATGGTACGTCGTGTGATTTCTTTCTTAATATTTTAATCCCTTCATACTAACTATGTCGAGCAAAAAAAGAAAGTGGTCGGACGAATATGTACAATATGGATTCACATGTATAACGGAACGTGATGAGAGTCAGCGTCCTAACTGCATGATTTGCAATGCCAAGTTGAGCAATTCTAGTCTAGCACCGGCAAAACTAAGAGAACACTTCCTTAAGCTGCATGGAGATGGACAATACAAGAACACAACACTCGCTGAATTCAAGGTGAAGAGAGCCAGATTCGATGAAAAGGCTACTCTGCCTGTTCTCGGCTTTGTACCCATCAACAAACCGATCCTCACAGCATCGTACGAAGTTGCTTACCTGATCGCAAAGCAGGGCAAATCACACACCATTGGTGAAACACTCATAAAACCAGCTGTGTTGAAGATGGCGAATATCATGCTGGGAAAAGCGGCTGAAGTTAAGTTATCCCAAATTCCTCTTTCAAATGACACAATTAGCGACAGAATAGAGGACATGAGCAAAGACATCTTGGCTCAAGTAGTTGCAGATCTGATTTCAAGTCCGGCAAAATTCAGCCTTCAACTCGACGAGACCACAGACGTTTCCAATCTAAGCCAGCTTGCTGTATTTGTGCGCTATGTGAAAAACGACGTGATAAAGGAAGATTTTTTATTTTGTAAGCCTCTTACGACAACAACTAAGGCAGCCGATGTGAAGAAACTTGTGGATGACTTCTTCAAAGACAACAATCTTTCGTGGGATATGGTTTCTGCAGTTTGTTCGGACGGAGCTCCAGTCAATGCTGGGAAGAAAGTCTGGTTTTGGTGCGCTAGTGAAAGCCGATGCACCACACATCATTGTTACGCATTGTATTCTGCACAGGCATGCGTTGGCAACAAAAACCTTGCCTCCAAAACTGGCAGAAGTATAAAAAATTGTAGTGGAATGCGTGAACTATGTGCGAAATAGTGCTCTGAGGCACCGCATCTTCAGTGAGCTGTGTAAAGAAATGGGCTCTGAATTCGAGCTACTTCTGTACCATTCTAACGTTCGGTGGTTATCCCGGGGACAGGTGCTGAATCGTGTTTTTGCCGTGCGTGTGGAATTAGCCCTGTTTTTGCAAGAGCACCAACATCGTCATGCAGATTGCTTAAAAAATTCTGAGTTCATTCTCATTTTAGCGTACATGGCTGATATCTTCGCAGCTCTCAATCATCTCAATCAACAGATGCAGGGCGGTGGAGTCAACATCATCGAAGCGGAAGAAAACCTGAAGGCTTTTCAAAAAAAGCTACCGTTATGGAAACGACGAACAGAGAACGATAACTTCGCAAACTTTCCCCTGCTGGACGACTGTGTAAGTAAGATCGAAGATGTATCTGGAATCGGAGACATTTCTGTACCCGCGGAACTGAAGCAAGCAATTGCCACGCACTTAGATGAGCTTGCAAAGTCTCGACGGATACTTCCCTACAAGAGAGTCATATCCAGCATGGGTGAGACAGCCGTTCACGTTTAGTGTTGAGACAACAGATGTCAATGATGAATACCTCGATGAAATCATTGAAATTCAGCAGAGCCAGGTTCAACAGCAACTCTTCAGAACAACAACGCTCTCAACGTTTTGGTGTCAACAAATGGTAACGTACCCTGTTATTGCTAAGAAAGCTCTGGAGATTTTCATACCGTTTGTTACAACATATCTTTTCGAGCAATCCTTTTCGAGGATGCTGGACATAAAAACGAAGAAAAGGAACAGACTTTGTTGCGAAAATGACAGAGTGGCACTTGCCAAGGTGAAGCCGCGCATTTCTGAACTGGTCTCTGAAAGGCAACAGCAGAAGTCACGCTGATTTGCAGTAAATATTAATTATTATGTTTTTGTTTTTGTGTGAAAATCATGTTTTAATGGTTTTGTTCTTTGAACACTGATGTTGATGCACAGTTCATTTTGTGCACCAGTAAAATATATACCTATGTTTTGAATTTTATTTTTCCAGTTAAGAAGGGTTCGGTGAATGCGCATATGAAACTGGTGGGGGTCAGTACCTCCAACAAGGTTAAGAACCACTGCTCTAAAGTGATGTTTTATGCATTCTCCGCACTCATCCTCACAAGAACGTACTCAAGAGAACGAATGGTATGTTGAAAGCTATTGTGTAGACTATATTTATATAAATACCATGTTTCTGGGCAAGAGGTTTAATACAGAGTACTGGTGAGTCCTTACTCCACCCACTCCATTCATTGCCATGCAATACATGGTACATCGGATACTTATTGGCTTGTAGAGAACTTTTCTACCTGTCTCAGCTAAAGTGGGGTGGAACATACTCAACAGGGTCTCTAC
This sequence comes from Salmo trutta, assembly GCF_901001165.1. Lineage (NCBI taxonomy): Eukaryota > Metazoa > Chordata > Actinopteri > Salmoniformes > Salmonidae > Salmo > Salmo trutta. The sequence continues at coordinate 54,332,387 of NC_042960.1, read as the reverse complement.
TAACCAAATATGTGTCGTTTTGGAGGGGGACTGTGTTATAGACACATGCATTTCAAATCAAATTGTATTGGTCACATACACAAATTTAGCAGATGTTATTGCTGGTGTAGCGAAATGCTTGTGTTTCTAGCTCCAACAGTGCAGTAATATCTAACACATCACAACAATACACACATCTAAAATAATGGAATTAAGAAATATATATAAATATTAGGATGAGAATACACTGTATACATATGAAATGTGTAAAGCAGTATGTAAACATTATTAAAATTATTAAAGTGACCAGCCTCTAAGGTGCAGGGTTGAGTAACAGGTGGTAGCCGGCTAGTGATGGCTAATTAACAGTCTGGCCTTGACATAGAAGCTGTTTTTCAGTCTCTCGGTCCCTGCTTTGATGCACCTGTACTGACCTCACCTTCTGGATGATAGCGGGGTGAACAGGCCGTGACTCGGATGGTTGATGTCCTTGATGATCTTTTTGGCCTTCCTATGACATCGGGTGCTGTAGGTGTCCTGGAGGGCAAGCAGTGTGCCCCCGGTAGAGCCGTACATTTCTGGGCAGTGCAGTTGCCGTACCAGGCGGTGATACAGCCCGACAGGATGCTTTCAATTGTGCATCTGTAAAAGTTTGTGAGAGTCCTGGGGGCCAAAACAATTTCTTCAGCCTCCTGAGGTTGAAGAGGCACTGTTGCGCCTACTTCACCACACTGTCTGTGTGGGTGGATAATTTCAGATCGTTAGTGATGTGTACGCTGAGGAACTTGAAGCTTTCCACCTTCTCCACTGCGGTCCCATCAATGTGGATAGGGACGTGCTCTGCTTTTTCCTGAAGTCCACGATCAACTCCTTCATTTTGTTGACGTTGAGGGAGAGGTTATTTTCCTGGCACCACTCCACCAGGGCCCTCACCTCCTCCCTGTAGGCTATCTCGTCATTGTTGGTAATCAGGCCAACTATGGTTGTGTCATCGGCAAACTTGAAGATTGAGTTGGAGGCGTGTGTGGCTACGCAGTCATGGATGAACAGGGAGTACAGGAGTGGGCTGAGCACGCACCCTTTAGGGGCCCCAGTGTTGAGGATCAGTGAAGTGGAGGTCCTGCATGTTATATTACAGTTTTTCTCCATTGGTTTGGCTCATTTCTTGAAACAGAAACTCTAAGATCATTTGGCAAAACAGTCTTACAGTTCAGCACAACACTATAGCTCACTTGCAAAAGCTCATATCTCTCCTAAAACTGTTCACTCATGCTTCAAAACTAAATTCCTTTCCCATATAAAGAGTCAGTGCCACGAAAATGGCAAAGATCCTTCTCAATTGCTTTGGCTCATTTCTTGAAACAGACCGGACGTTCTCAACACTCTTGGTGCTTTAACCAAAACTAAATTTCCTTCTCATTTAAACAGTCAGTGCCCCCAAAATGCTTCATCCCTTTGGCATTGTGTAAGCACTGCAAGTCAATGTTTCGATGTTTTGTCACTATGGCAGAGGACCATTGAAATATCCCTCATGTCCACCTTTCAGTCTTAGCCCCGTCCTTCATTGACAATGGTTACTGTACTGTTTTTTGTCCAGCTAACAGAATACAATTGTGTATAAAACTGAAAAAAAAGAAATAGGATTTTAGGGTAAGAGTAGCCTCCAAGGTTTGACATCACACATTGCACTCATACTGCCAAGGAAATTGTAACCATTATCATTCACACACAAAGTAACTTCCATACATCAGAGTAAAAATAAAATGTATACAGCATAATATACTGTAATATAAACACACAAACAAAAAACAAATTATATGCAGCCTACAGTGCTGTAAATAAAGCTGGAGTTTCACAACTAACAGTTCTTCACTGGTCGCTGTCCTCACCCTCCCTCCTCACCCTCCTGGCCACCATCCTCACCCTCCTGGCCGTCCACACGCTGCTGTCCTCACCCTCCCTCTCCTGGCCACCATCCTCACCCTCCTGGCCATCCACACGCTGCTGTCCTCACCCTCCCTCTCCTGGCCACCATCCTCACCCTCCTGGCCATCTACACGCTGCTGTCTGTCTGGCCACAGATTCTCGTCCACATCACAGCGTATATTCTCCCTTGCGATGCAACGAGGGAAGAAACGGCGTGCATGTCGCAACATCCCCTACACTGATCTCCTGTAATATCCTCACACGCAGCGTCCATTGCATGGAGCAGGGACCTCTGATCTTGAGCCCGATGCTCATACACTCTCCACCTCCAAGCGGAGAAATACTCCTCAATAGGATTGAGGAAAGGAGAGTAAGGTGGTAGGAACACCATGACCATCCTTGGATGAGTAGTGAACCAGGCCCTGATGAGCGGGCCACGGTGGAAATTCACATTGTCCCATACAATGACATATTGTGGTAGGTGAGGCCCTACGAGACCTCTCTCATTTTCAGGGATCAAATCAAAATGAAGGCGGTCCAAGAAGATGAGGAGCTTCTGTGTATTGTATGGGCCAAGACTGGGGATGTGAGTGGCCACACCATTCTCAGATATGGCAGCACACATAGTTATATTGCCCCCTCGCTGGCCTGGGACATCCGCCGTGGCCCGGTGGCCAATAATATTACGGCCACGTCTTCGGCCCTTGGCCAGGTTGAAGCCAGCTTCATCCACAAACACGAGGATGTGATGGGTCTCGTTTCCTTCCAATGCCATTATTCTCTACAATAGCGTAAAAAAAGAAAACATCAAATCAGTCCTACAGAAGAGTCATACACTACAGTTACAGACAATTACATAGAACATTCCTATGTTCTCCACAAGTTCAATATACTACTGGCCACTACTCCAGTGGTTCCAAACCTGCGGTACATGTACCCCTATGCAGAGGTACTACAGGGGGTATTTGACAGAAAGGGGAGGGGGGAAATCATCAATGACTAGACTTACTGAAATGTTACAGTAAAACCCACAGTATTAGATAGATTTACATGGGAGGCACTAATTGCAGCTCTTTGACCCCTTTTCTTATTGTATGTTATATTCTTCAAAATAAGGATTATAATGATAATGGCATCATACAGTAAGCTGCAGTTTTTAGGCGAAATGTTGAAGTCGGATAAATCAAATACTTCCATACCTGGATACACAAATCAGGTAAAGTGGGTACTGAAGCCAAAAAAGTTTGGGAACCACCGCTTAATTGTAAAAAGGTTATAATGATGGACAACCAGTAACTAACTTACATGTACATACTGGTACTGCAGCTCTTTCACTCTATCAGAGTTCCTCTCAAATGGTACCCTGTAAATGTGCTTCATTGTCATCTGATGCTTCTTCAATATCCGGTCTATTGTGGAGTTGCTTATAGAGTTGACATTTTGGAATATGGCATTGTCTTGTAGGATTGCAGCGCGGATCTGTCTCAATGTGATGGCATTATTTGCCATCACCATGTTACAGATCTCTTGTTCTTGTTGTTCATTGAGAAGTTTTCCTCTGCCACCCGTGCAAGGTTGTCGTCCAATCCTAGATATAGAAGTCAAAGGACAACACTCCATTCGTAATGTATTCCTTACAGAATGAGTTACCTATGTAATTGTATTGTTGTTTTAGTTACAGTAACTTTACCACAATTCTAATGCATCACTGCACAGTGACTGGAATACTACTGTAAACTGTATCATCAATACTGTAGAAAATAAACTATTCCATAGTTTATTTTCTCCAATGTTTTTCTTGTCATTTTTAGTATCATAACATCCCATTGAGGTAAGATATTACTGTAGGCCTATCACACACACACACACACTAAATGAATAGGTAAATGTGTAAATAAATATATTTCTTGCTCTATGCACAGTGTCCTGTCCTATACAACATATAATTCCATCATTGACTGACTACATACCTGTTTTCCCTGCGAAAGGTTTGGATGATGGAGAAGACTGTTGAGCAAGTCACATTAGGCTGCACTCGGCGACCTGCCTCCGCCATTGTGAGGCCATGGTTGATGACATGGCCTATAATTGTGGCCCGAATTTCATCCGGGACAGCATGGTGTCTTCGTGCTCCTCGGCCTCTTCCCCCTATTCCACCACCACGCACCCTTACTCCTCCTCCTCTTCTTCCTCCTCTTCCTCTTCCTCGAGCAGGCAGTTGCTCTTGTTCATTTACTTGGCCAGGTGCCTCCATGTTCAGAAATTGTACTGGTCCTGCATGGTCAAGCTCTTTACATACATGTTTGGCAGCATTCACAGTCATGGACAGCACCTGTCAGGTAACTAAACATACTGTTTGATTGGTCATCTGAGATGTGTGAAACTCCTCCTTCGTTAGTCAAGTTCTAGTTTCACCTGACTGTCAATTGCTGTAATAAATGTATCAACTGTTCCAAGGGATTCATATATGGTATTATGTTCTTGACTAATTTTGACAATTGAACAGACTATTGTGCATGTGATGACTTAAACAATGAAATGACGCTGACACGTTTTGGAGCGAACAACCATTAGACTGAGAATCAACAATCAGTTTAGATCGATAAGATCTATTCACTTGGAAATTGTGCTAAATGTAGGCTACATGTACTTAATCATTTGCAAAGATGTACTGAGACATTGAGACATGTACTTAGACATTTGCAATTTGATGAAATGAATTTGAAATTCAATTCTGTTGTGAACAATTGCCAAGTGGTTTGGAGGTTTGTCCATGTAGTTTTGAGAATGTAATTTCTGTTTCAAGAAATGAGCCAAACCAATGGAGAAAAACTGTAATTCCAAAACATACATTAATGCACTGCTGTTTTGTTGAATATCATTTGTAAAGACAAACGTTAACACTTTTTTGTTGGTTTGCGTTTAACACTGGAAGTAATGTAAACAAAGACACAATGTAAACAATGACGGACTAGCATACCTGTTAATGGCCTAGATTAACCTAATGGTGATTGTAATGGGTGCACCTTTACACATTTAAATCAGCCCAAGTCCAGCCTTGACATGTGACACAAAATACACCAGGTCAATCACTTGGCCTGACAAATAAAATATTTTTGAGGTAGTATCCTAGTAAAATCATGTTGCTATACGTTTATATCACCCCAATTATGCATAGCCTTCCAACAATTTTATCAAACCCACCTTGGTCGCAATCAATTCAAAGGTTCACCTCTTGTGTTTTGGACTGATTCATGGATCATAGCCCATCTCTCCAAATTGTAATTTCTGAGAAAATACAAGTGATTATTACTTGGCTTTGTCTTATTAGAAGTTCTGTCTTATTTAAAGTCCTAATCAAGCACAATATGAGGATTAAATACACTTTTCACCAGTTTTATACAGTTTGTGCTCCTCCCAATTGCTGCATAGCATTTCTGACAGAGATGGCTCATTTGACAGGCCTACCTGTGAAAGGGGAGGGGTGTCATATCCCTTCAACCAGAGAAATAGGACAATGGCCATTTACACACACCTTGGTTGGACTCAAACCTTGGTTGACTCAGCTTGGTGAATTAACCTTCAATTTGATCTATTCAGAACCTTGTTGCTTTATCAGGTATGCAACAGTGCTTTTGCTGTTATTGGTCAATTTGGTTTATACTATTACTGTTTGTGTATGGAGGACTATATGTGTTGTTAATTTAATAGACCTACATGAGTTGGGGTCAATTCAGGAAGTAATTTGAATTTACAAAATGGAGAGAAAAAGCTTGACATAAATTGCTTGTTCTTATCAGCTTATTTTAAAGTAAATACAAATCTACCTCTTCAATTATTGCATTGGATCTGGCAAATCATGGATTTGTGGTGGATGTGACAAACTATGAATTTTCTCATTTGTGACCCCATTTTAGAAAAGTCAGATGGTAGTAGATGTGATTGTGTGCTTATTCTTGAAAGCAGTCTTATTAGAGTGCAATATGTATAAGCTTTGTCACAATGGTATGCGATACTATGTTTTATATAATTTATCAGAGAGAAAATGACTACGTAATACATTTTAAACTCTACAGACAATGCCTTTGCTGACCATGATAGATAGACAATCATCACGTCATGAATCCTAATCATCCCTGAGCTTGTGAAGTGAGCGCTACTGGAGCGGGCGAGAAAGACGCTACAGCTTTTGGGAATCTCGCGCCATGCTGCAGCCAAATTTGGCACGCTCCTATGGAAACAGATAGCTGCCAAAAGGTTCAACGTACAGTTGAAGTCGGAAGTTTACATACACCTAGGTTGCAGTCATTAAAACTCATTTTTCAACCACTCCACAAATTTCTTGTTAACAAACTATAGTTTTGGCAAGTCGGTTAGGACATCTACTTTGTGCATGACACAAGTAATTTTTCCCAACAATTGTTTACAGACATTATTTCACTTATAATTCACTGTATCCCAATTCCAGTGGGTCAGAAGTTTACATACACTAAGTTGACTGTGCCTTTAAACAGCTTGGAAAATTCCAGAAAATGATGTCATGGCTTTAGAAGCTTCTGATAGGCTAATTGACATCATTTGAGTTTTGGAGGTGTACCTGTGGATACATAGATACATCTAGCAGACTGAAACTTCACTGTTGTAGGTATAATACAGCTAGTGCTATCTAGACTTGCGCTAGTAAACAAATCCATTACATTAGCTACCTAAATGTGAAGTAAACTCTTTAATATAAAAACGTGCAGCATACCTCTTTCCGGTTTCCATTACGTTTTTTTTTTAATACTGTGTTATACTTGTTCTCATAGCACTCCTCACAGGCCGTTTGGTGTACGTTTTTCTGCTTTTGGTGAGATAACACTGCCAAAACTCTGAAAGGTATTAATATTATATGTCAGAATTGCAACACAAGATTTGTTCAAGAGTAAAATGTTTGAGGAAGGCCCAAAAAATTGTCAAAGACTCCAGTCGCCCAAGTCATAGACTGTTCTCTCTGCTACCGCGCAGGAAGTGGTACCGGAGCTCCAAGTCTAGGACCAAAAGGCTCCTTAACATCTTCTACCCCCAAGCCATAAGGCTGCTGAACAATTAATCAAATGGCCACACGGACTATTTACATTGACACCCCCCGCACCCGTTTAACTGCTGCTATGCGCTACCTATTTTCTGTGTATAGTCACTTTACCCATACCTACATACACAAATTATCTCGACTAACCTGTACCCCCGGCACATTGACTCGGTACTGGTACCCCATGTATATAGCCTTGTTATTTCATTGTTTAACTTTTTATTTTATTTAGTAAATATTTTTTTAACTCTTTCTTGAACTGCATTGTTGGTTAAGGGCTTGTAAGTAAGAATTTCAAGGTAAGGTTGTATTTGGCGCATTTGACAAATAAGATTTGATTTAGTCTGTAATCGTAACATGGTGTTTGTATGTTCACAGATGAAACGTCACCTTTACGTTTCACACATGGCTTTTCTTACAATCCTAGCATTTTACATATGGATATTATTACGATCCTAACGACACGTACATTCAACCTTTTGGCAGGTATCTCGCTCCATAGAGGTGTGGCTTAAAGCAATGAGTGACCTATTTTAAAGGGAAGTCATATATTTGTATAACTAAACCAAGATAGACCACAGCCTGTCGCTTCCAATGGGAATATATGAGTCATAGTGGGCAGAACAAGCAAGGAGGTGGGCAGAGCCAAGCTCGAGCTAGCGAGACTTGAGTAGGTTGAGCCACTGACGTGGTCTTCCTGTCTGGGTTGGCGCCCCCCCCTTGGGTTGTGCCGTGGCGGACATCCTTGTGGGCTATACTCGGCCTTGTCTTCGGACAGTAAGTTGGTGGTTGTAGATATCCCTCTAGTGGTGTGGGGGCTGTGCTTTGGCAAAGTGGGTGGGGTTATATCCTGCCTGTTTGGCCCTGTCCGGGGGTATCATCGGATGGGGCCACAGTGTCTTCTGATCCCTCCTGTCTCAGCCTCCAGTATTTATGCTGCAGTAGTTTATGTGTCGGGGGGCTAGGGTCAGTCTGTTACATCTGGAGTATTCTCTTGTCTTATCCAGTGTCCTGTGTGAATGTAAATATGCTCTCTCTAATTCTCTCTTTCTTTCTTTCTCTCGGAGGACCTGAGCCCTAGGACTACCTGGCATGATGACTCCTTGCTGTCCCCAGTCCACCTGGCCATGCTGCTGCTCCAGTTTCAACTGTTCTGCCTGCGGCTACGGAACCCTGACCTGTTCACCGGACGTGCTTGTTGCACCCTCGACAATTACTATGATTATTATTATTTGACCATGCTGGTCATTTACGAACATTTTAACATCTTGACCATGTTCTCTTATAATATCCACCCGGCACAGCCAGAAGAGGACTGGCCACCCCTCATAGCCTGGTTCCTCTCTAGGTTTCTTCCTAGGTTTTTGGCCTTTCTCAGGAGTTTTTCCTAGGGAGTTTTTCCCAGCCACCGTGCTTCTTTCACATGCATTGCTTGCTGTTTGGGGTTTTAGGCTGGGTTTCTGTACAGCACTTTGAGATTTCAGCTGATGTACGAAGGGCTATATAAATTGATTTGATTTGATCCAATTGGCGCATTCTAGCAGACATCTGCATATTTCCATTAGGGAACGCCTACTTTATGAAGTGCGCATGTGCAATAACTCAATTTTCCTTTGCACTCAAACAACACAACTTTTAAAAACGTTTGCAAAAGGTAAAGTCCACAAAACGTAGTCCACTCTGTTCATAACATATTCTAGTTTTGGGAACAGAACTGTAATTGACATCAAATGTTGATGAGAAAATTTGCGGAATGTCTGCCAAAATCAATCTCGTTCCATCTTCGCCCACTGCCAGCTGTGGGCTTCCTCTCACTACCATATTTGGTAGTCGAGTGGATAAGCCAAGCGGATGCTTCACATTTAGACATCCGGTGAAATATCTGTTTCATTGTTCTATCTGTCAGGAATTGGCCATGCTGACAGCGTTCACCAAACCACAACCTCCCCGTTTTCAACTGGCTGTTCAGTACAGCACCGTTCAATTTAACGTTACAGAACGTACAAACGTACTGAACGCAGCCCATGCCTCTGTGTATATAGCTCAGAATTAACTAACCAATCATGTGGGTGTTATTGTGTCAGCCAATCGGCAATGAGAATACGCTCTTCCTGAAGTCAGATCAAAGATGGTCGATAAATAAAGATTAATTCAGGCCGTTTACTATTGGAAAATATGGTCAGTTCCGGTCTACTTAAGGGGGTGGCTCTCCCATAGACAGTACATAAATGCGATAGCGGCTGGGTCTGTTCTACTTCGTTAATCGACTTCCATTAGAACAGAAAAAATTAGGGAGTGGGATGTCTCGCTTCATCTTCCGTCTCTGGCGTTAGGTTGAGAGCCCATGATAAGGGGTGAGTAATAAAGTATTATCTAGGTTTGCTAAATAATTACATTAAAAAGGTATTAAAATGAATATTATTGTTAGATAAATGTTCTTGTTGGCATATTTCATCACATCTCTGACGCATGTTTACCTCCTGTTCAGGGAGTGTACTGACCGTTTCCCATTGTCCGTTCCATCGATGTTTGCTAGCCAAAATTAGCTAGCTATTTATTTAGCTCGCTCTACAGTAGCCAACGTTATCAGAGTAGCCTGGCCAAACATATCTTCACGATTAAACTTGTATAATCAAGATCAATAAATCATCGTTTTTGGACTATTTAAGTAGGCTCATTCAGTAGTTTTGACCTGATTAAGTAAAATTATGTTAAATAATTTTAAATAATTTTAAAAGTAGCATTAATATTCGTAAAACATACATTGAAAATGATACTGTTGCCGCTTCCTGTTGTTGTCATGTGTTTTTCTATTTATGGCTGAGTTGTCAAAACACCGGTTTTAAGTGTACAAATTCATAATCGATATGCTGAAATAAATTGTGATATTGTTAACCAATACATAAGTTACACCCTACTACACATGTGTTCAGATTTACGTTACTTGTATTTCGCTAAATGAGTACCGTATAAACTGTACACGCACCAATATTTACCAAGTGGTTACTCAAAACTGGAATTTATTAGGTTTGTTACTAATCAATAGCGCGCGCAAATTAAATCACTCACATTGATATAACCTTGGTGACATGTACCGTTTGCGCTCTTAACAGACAGACCTCAATGAACGTGGGTATACTGCTTATATCATTCAATAGATGACAACCTGTCGGCGCCATTTATCAATTTATATCTCTGTGAGGAAATTATTTCGGTAGATGGCTAATATGGAAAAATAACACTTGTCTTGTGATCATTTCAACTAATCACCACCCTCACATCGGTTTCTAAAAGTACGAAAATGTATGTACTCCCTACTATAAATCGCTCTGGATACGAGCGTCTGCTAAATAACTAAAATGTAAATGGCGACGGGGTTGGCTTTCATTTGAATGATAGCTAAACCCTCAAATCCATGAATTCATGTCTGGCTAGAGACGTTTATAGGAGGAGCGCCCGAAAATGACCATAATATCAGGCGCTAATGGAATGATAGTGTTTCATAGCATTACTTACCCAACTGTTTTGTGATATTTGCCTATTGATTTCTCCCACAGGAGTGGCATCTGTAGTCAAAATGCGAAAGCTTTTCTGACTTTGTGGCTGTCTTATCTAGTGGAAACTGCTGTCACTTCCTGGTTGCACAAATTCTACTCTGTTCGCGCAATTTCAGTTTCAATCGCTGTGAAATATATTTTCAATAACGAAAAAAATAACGTTTTTTACATCTGTTTGAAGCTGGTGGACCAAAACCAAAAGTTACTTTCGGTCCACCAGCTTCAAACAACTGTTTTGGACCACCAGCTTTTTTGTTATCGAAAATATATTTCACAGCGATTTAAATTGTACAATGATTTCCTATACTATTCAGTAATTGTTTTCTCACATAAATAGAAATTGAGCGAACAGTGTAGAATTTCAGCAACCAGTAAACGACAAAGCGACCTGACCAAATTCACATAGAAATGTGAGTTATAGAGCTCATTCTCATTGAAAGTCTAAGAAGCAGCAGATCTGTTATGTGCTCTCTCTATGATTCCGTTCATAATTTTTGTTTTTGTGTCTTTTACTTTTGGTTTTATACACCAGCTTCAAACAGCTGAAAATACAATATTTTTGGTTATGGAAAATATATTTCACGGCGGTTTAAATGGTACAATGATTCTCTACACTATACTTGCTTGTTTTGTGTCACAAACTGAAATTAGGCAAACTCGAAGTTTAGCAACCATAAATGACGGAGCGATTCCTACATAGTGCACCTTTTAAGAAATCGATTTTGTGAGATTGTTGAGATTTTTATTTCTACTGTAACCGTGGAGAGAGCTTAAAAATGCTCCTAAGTACAATTAAACTTGGCGCTCTAGGCTAGTGTCTGTGCAACAGGCCGAACGTTTGACGTCCGTAGTCAGAGCGAGGACTAGCTACTTTATCAGAAGCCGATCATCATGCATCAATAGCTGTAAAAAGAAGATAGTTTTCGCTTTTGCATGCCTTTTATCCGACAGGAGTTAACACCACTCTTGTAGCTAGCTAGCTTACATTTATATTCTGTGTAAAGGCAAATTGGCTGTGGAAGCCAAAACAGCCAATTACTTTAAACGTGAATCGAATCTCAAATTGCGGTACGGTTCTAGAAACATAAATCCCCATACTTTCATATCAAAATAATTTCACAAATGCAAAACACCCACTTACTGTACACTGTTTAACCGGTTTTAACACAGTAGCAGCCGGCTGTAATTTCAGTGACAACATTTTTTGTGGCATCTATCTTCCGTTGCACCGGTGTTCGAAGACGCAGATAGCTCGTTAGCGCAGGTAGTCCACTCTGTCTTCTGTCTTTTTTACGTAAACAGGAGCTTTAGCATGGACATATGGCCGTCTGGGAACCCTAACCCTATAAAGATGTTTTGTTTATTGAAAATGATTTCTCGCTGATATGAAAGATAAGGTCTTTATGCTTCCAAAAACGTAACTCAAGTGATGCGTGTTAATGTTCAACCCGAGCACCGTCGCTCTTAACAAAACTCCCCCATACAGAAGACGCCTACGTCCAATGACTCTAATGTGTAATGTAAAGGAACTGAGAGTCGTGATCAAGAGCTAGGTTATATTTAGAATAACAAACTACAGATCTGATATTGTCCCGTCCTTCATATAACCATATTCCTCTGACAAACTCAATGAGTCAGTATAAAGTACTAATACCTCCCTAGACCTGTTTTCGAATCATATGTAATATATCCCACTTGCAGATCAATCACTGGGATAACGATATCATGGGAGGTGTGAAGCAGGAGCAAAATGATGGACCTCCACCAAGAGGCACGCAGTCCTCTGATGCAGTACAAGAAGAGGCAAGAGAAGGGGAAATGGTCCCATACTGACATGAATAACAGTACTGTCTCTACTCTGTGTATACACAGACTACCCACTGTATGGTCATCTCATTGTTTCCTATGTGTTGTTACCATTCTATGAACTGATCTAGCTTAAAGGCCCAATGCAACCATTTTTATCCTAATATCAAATACTTTCTGTGTAACAATTTAAGTCTCTTACTGTAATAATTTCCCATTAAATTGGTCAAAAAGAAACATAAATAGCTTTTCACCAAAAAACTATTTCCCAAGCAAGAATTTAGCTAGGACTGTCTGGAGTGGTCTGAGTGGGGAGGGATATGTAATGGTTAGTGCAATCCAGGCTCCTTGGGACATGCCAACCTTAACCATTTTACATTTCAACTTCAATGGGGTGATGTCAGAGTTGGACATACCAAGGATCCCACTTAGACTTTTCCGATAAGTAATCTTAAAAACGAGCGGTTTGGAACTCTCTTACTTATTGGTCTGTATTAACTTATACCGCATGGCGCTGTAACTAGGCAAGCCAAAACTCCACCAATGCAAAACCTGCTGATTAGAAGGTCCTGTGTAGATTGTGTTTTCAACCAGCAACTTTAAATTGGAGAAGACCATAAACATTATGATGATGTCTTGCTATGTTTCCTGATTCTTGATACACACTTTCACATTGCTAGCATTTTATAATTTCATCCTGGATCTCATGTCTGTTCTCTTTCCATACAGCCTGTGAAGAAGAGAGGTTGGCCTAAGGGTAAGAAGAGAAAGAAGGTGTTGCCCAATGGTCCCAAGGCACCAGTGACAGGATATGTGCGTTTCCTGAATGAACGGCGGGAGCAGATCCGTGCCAAGCACCCCGACCTGCCCTTTCCGGAAATCACCAAGAGGCTGGGCGCAGAGTGGAGCCGCTTAGCACCTCATGACAAACAGGTACCATCAGGCTTTATGGGTCGGATAGAGAAATGTAGTTGTAGGAACAATTACACACTTTTTTGCACTGGCTTTGTAGTTAGTGGCAGTGCATTCAGCAGCATTATGCATCATTTTATGCGTAGTTATATTTATATGAATATTTATAGGCTAGTCAGATCTGTTTGATAAGCCCAGGTAGGCCTTCACAACTACAGGCTATCATGTTGAGGAGAATCCTGGGAATGCAAGCTACCAGTGTATTGAGATCTCTTCTGTGTGTGTCTGGAGTGGACTGAAGTTTGCTTGTGTGCTGACCTGACAGCGTTTCCTGGATGAGGCAGAGCGAGAGAAGCTGCAGTATGCCCGGGAGCTGAGAGAATACCAACAGAGTGAGGCCTATCAGATCACAAGTGCCAAGATCCAGGACAAGAAGGTCAAGAGAGGTCAGAGTTGTGACGCATCGAACTTATTAGATGAGATATGTTACACGTCTACCTTCTATTTCGTTAGTTTGACAGGGTGGTTAAAACTGTTCCTTTCAGTTTTTATGTCTTTTGTTCATTTTTCTTCTTTGAGCATTTAAATAATGTTATCTTCTTTTTCAGAAGAGTCTCCATCTGTTATTATCAATGCTAACAGTTCTGGATCAGCTGCTCTGAAGGTACAGTTAGCCTTACATAATGTTTTGTGTTTCTGAATAGAGATTTTGAGTAGGCTGACTTCTGATTTCGTGCCATGTGTTAACGGATAGATTTTGTTTTGAATTATGTCCTCTAGGGTTCAGATCATCTGTCCAACAGATTTGATGTTCCAATATTTACAGAGGAATTCCTGGACCAGAACAAGGGTATGAGACAAGCAGAGGAGCGTCCCTGGGACAAACACTGTTTCAGTGAAGAATGTACCTATTTCCTTACTAATGGTTGTTTCTTTGCTCCCAGCCCGGGAAGCGGAGCTGCGCCGTTTACGCAAAGCAAATGTGGAGTTTGAGGAGCAGAACGCAGTGTTGCAGAAGCACATTTCAGACATGTACAGCGCTAAAGAGAGACTGGAAGCTGAACTGGGGCAGGATGAGCTCCGGACGCAGGCTCTGCACAGGCACCTGCTGGCCATCAAACACACCCTCGTCAGCAGCCTGTCCACTGTGGCCCTACCAGGTCAGAACCATGTCACTGGGCCCTCTCATCCATCTCGGACCCTGATAGCACAGTTTCTCTGTATGATTTGGCTGCTTTTACTTATGTTGAAGTTTCCTTACCTTGAAAGTAGTTTGTAGACGTAAAAACAAAGTGTTTGTTGATGAATAGGCCAAAATCAACATTGATGACTTGTCCTTAGCAAGACATTTTGAAACATACAGATTTGGTTCTAATGTTTTCAAAATATTTTAAACTACAGTATTTTTGTATTTCTACCATCAACCCCCAATCCTGTCCATATAGGAATTGAATCGTTAGTTTCACTACACTTTCTCTCCAGGCACAGGTGAGACCCCCTCTCTTGGTACCCTGGACTCTTACCTGAGTCGCCTGAGTGGTACTCTGGAGAGCAATCCTCATGAGCACCGTGCCTTGCTGGCTCAGCTTCACGATGTCCTTTCTCACCTTGACAGGTAACACACCTGTGAGAAGATCTAATACCTTGATGTACTGAGTTATGTCAGGGAACATACATGACCTACAGTCTTGTGCATTACCATTAATATATAACGTTGTGTCAAATTTAAACACTTGCTAGATCTGCATGCATTCAGTACAATGACTTACCTTGTTGTTTATGGATGGTCACACTGTTCTAACAGTCTCCTCCCTCACCTTATTTTCAGTGAGAAACTATGAGATGACCTCCACACCCATTCCCACTTGATGTGGATCCCAGATGGTGCAACAACTGGTCCAATCAGTGCCCATCGCAGTGTAGTCAAGGGATAGGTGGGATGTCTATCTGATGTAACAGATAAAACACAAGGTTCAGTCCATATACCATTACTCTGTGGTACATCTGCATGTGTGTACAGTCTGGTACAGTTTTGGTGGCGAATATAAGCCTTTGAGGCTTGGTGTGAACAGTCATTATGTCAACTGCCTTAACTGGTTCCATCTGTAGTTAATTTGGTTTGTTAAATGGAAGAAACAGTTGACATGCCTTTTATGGCATTTGGAGTAAATTAAGAGTTTTTCAAGTGAAGTCACTTGGAAATGAGGTTGCAGAAGTGTACTGGTGTCCAATGAGACAAAATTAACTGGAAAAGATTATAGCAATGTTTTCAGAATACTTTTTGTATGGTAATTGATATTAATTTTGTGGTGGGCAGTTTTGGATTAAGGAATGTTTTTTTTGTCATGGTTTATTTGCGTTAATTCAAATTGGATGTTTGTCTCCTTTTGTAGTTTTATCAATTTGCAATAAAAGTAAATGTGTGTAATTTTTCGGATGTCATTAAGGATGAGTGTGACACACGTAGAGCCTATAGTGACGCATGGAGGATGTCTGAAATGACCTGATGACTCAATAGCCGCAGATGCTGGCCCCACTTTACAATGGAAAAACTGATTTTGGACAGACTTGTCTGATCTTAGTTTCTAGATCCCCACCAGAGGGTGGTATAGCTCCATTTAGAAACTCAGTTAGCTTGATTGGGTTGTACACAGTTTCTTTAAATTTGAGTTAATTTCATAATTTTCTATTCATGCATTGACTTTTCAATCCACTCTCAGTATTGACAGGTTTAATTGGTTTAAATCTTCTTGATTCACTGTAGGCCTTTCCCAATGTGTTTTTACTATAGAAAACACTTCATTAAAGCAGCAATCGGCAGTATAAACGATAACAAAGTGTTGTCCCTGTTTTGTTTAAAAGCTGAGGGATGGGGCTTGAGAAATGTAACCACTCAAATTCATAGACAGAGCTAACTAAGGATGCAAGGACTGAACAGCCATGATATCAAAATGATAGTTTTAATGATGTTTTAAGGATATATAGTGTTTCTTTACAGATATTGGAGTAAAACAAGCTTATATTTTGGGTTCTGATGAGGTGAGACAGTTGAACTAAACTCATGAGGCATTTATAAATTGTTCTTCAAGAATAAATGGGTGCATATCATTAATTTTGAAGTGAAAAAAATGTACAGTATATAGCAACAGCTGATTGCCCCTTTTTAAGGACAAAACAAATACATTCCAATTTTCTCAAAGTATGCCCTGTAATATATGTTTCTAAAAGCTTGGATTTGAACAAGGAGAGGCTAATTCCAGGCACAGAATATAATTCTGTCAAGGTAAAGATGGCATGTAAGATATTCAATAGGTTACTTCTCTACTTTAATGTATTCCTTCCGTTTTTTACACAAAATACGCACTAGGGTAAGTCTACTTGCATGTAGTGGACTTCAAGACCTTTTATAATCCTATTTTAGGTCCAGTTAACTGAGATTAGATGTAGTCTACATTTGAGATTTTCAGCGGTGCCATGTAACGTTGAGGTAGAGTGTTCCGACTGCCGAGGAGCATTGGTCCATCCCGTCCTCACTACCGTGACGTCACTCTTGGGAACTGTCCTTACAGTGGTGGTGCTGAACAAGATGGCTGTGAGTCGGGGAGCTGAGGAGGAGGAAATATACCCCCCTCCCTCCCTCCCCCCAAATTGATCCAGACTCTGGGTGAGAGGGAAAGGTCAGATTTTTTTATTTTTTGTTGTCACTTAGCAGTGACACGCAATAGCTGAGTTGTGAAGCGTAGCTGATTACATCCACGTATTTATACAGGCTATAGAGACAGATATCAACTCCGGATTGAAGCCGGTGGACATCTGGGAGCGATCATAGCCAAAGCTAAGAGATGTCATTGCTGTGTGTTGGAGGTAAGCGATAAAAACAAACATATTTCAAGCTTGCGGTAGCCTACTGGCTGTCGAGAGAAATTCTCTTGTTTAGTCGGGTACCAGCTGCTTCGCGGGATGTTTTCTTCAATGAATCTCATTGCAGCTGATTCTGTTATAAAATGTATGAATTGTGGTTTTATCAATTAGCTTAATACTAAATGTGATTTAAGTTGGCTGTTGTCAAATTCCGTTGGCGAGAATAAACTGACAGTAGGTTTGTATTTTGTGGCCAACATTTTATGGTTGTTTAATTGGTCTAATTCTCCTTTTAATTATATGAGTGTCTTCTAGTGATAAAGAAGCGTAATAGGCTAATAAACACTTTGTCAAAAGCCTATTCGCCGCACCAAATTATGGTTTGAACAGATTTCGAAAACCTCATATTAGGCCTGTGGTATCAAAATGTCTGATTTATAGTAGATAGTCCTATTTACCGTATCCCCTCACTAGACTTTTAATTAAGGTTAATTGTCTTAGTAGTACAGTAACATTAAAACGAGTGCTTCCCGTTGTGCAGTTTTTGCATGCTATCTTGAACAGGCATGCTTTCTATGATTACATAATACAACTTTTATAGTTACAGTAACCTCAATGTGGCCATGGATGAGTTACTCATTTTAATGTTTAATAAAAACTCTTACATTAGTTTGTAAGATGGCCTAAAGGTAAGGCTATTTACTGTATTACAAAAGTAATATCGAACTTAGGTTGACAACGCAACCAAATATCAGCATTTAAATGAGATGTATCTAATGTTTGGGTAGTTTCATCTGAACCACTGGCTTAATAATATTCTTTAACTTTAACTTTTGGTTTAGTTGGAGACGTAAATCCAACATAGAATTTGTTAACTTGTCGACAAGTTAATACACTATTTACTGTATTGCAAAAGTGATGTTGAATTGTGTTTGGTTGTTAACACAACCAAATATCAACATTGGTCAGGAGATGTATATTTTGTACCACTGACTTAGTCTGACATTAATTCCAGTTTTTCTACAAATTAATAATGTATATGTTGGATTCACGTTTCCATCCCAACCAAACATATCTAA
Organism: Salmo trutta; assembly: GCF_901001165.1. Lineage (NCBI taxonomy): Eukaryota > Metazoa > Chordata > Actinopteri > Salmoniformes > Salmonidae > Salmo > Salmo trutta. Next base: position 54,314,196 of record NC_042960.1, on the reverse strand, counting down.
TTTAAAGAATAGGACTAAATCCTATCAAATCAAACTTTAAATGCACTTTAATAAAGTTTGATTTGATTTAGTCCTATTCTTTAACTTTGGTTGATTTTTGGTTGAAATAGAGATGTGAATCCAATATATTCATCATTAACTTGAAGATTAAATTTGACATCAACAAAAGCTTGAGACCCTAGGCCTATATATATATATATATATATGTCTATTTTTAGTTGAACCTTGGGTTGAATTGAAATAGTAGCTGTTGATGACTTCGCAAATGCTATAATATTATAGGCCTAAATAGTATCATTGATTATATATGACTTAGAGAGAGTATGGTTACATTTCATTTGCTCTGCTAAACCTACCCATTTTTGTTGTTGTTGACTTTGATAGCAACAGTGAATCTATATTTAGTAATGAGATCTCTCAATAATAATTCTCACGATAGCTCATTGGCAGTAGTCAGTGACAAATATCAAAGCTAAATATGGCTGGGCTTGGTTAAAACCCTGGATGGGCAGCCTGGTCTCATAGACTAGACGTAACATAGTAAATGTAATCTGGGACACTAAAATTAGCATGATAAGTTCTGTTTGATATGGTTACATAAGACAGAAGGTTACTTAAGGCAATAACGAAAGGAGGGTGGTTGGTCGGGGTGGCTGGGTAGGCGAATCTCATCATCAGCTAATTAGCAACTTTTCATCTACTTACTCCTTGCTACTTTGCAACTACTTAGTATGTTAGCTAACCATTCCCCTAACCCTTACCTTAACCATTTTAGCTAACCCTAAACCTAACCTAACCTTAACCCTTTAACCTAACTCCTAACCCTAACAAGGGTTGTCTATGTTGAAAATTGCTTACCATGATGACATAACTCTGTTGTTGAATTTCGCCCTCAAAACAACAGTTGATGACTTTTTGCAAATCCAATGTATTTTCCACAGATTCCACATCACAATACGTTGACAAATTACATTGAAATCATGCCGATTCAACCAGTTTGTGCCCAGTGGACTGTGTCACTTTTGGTCATCTAATGATGATTGCATTCCTTATGACAGCCTTCCACTTGAGAAATCATGAGTTTCCAAGGAAATCTGCTGAATGCAGCCTTTCAGTGCCGTGACCACAGTAGATTGCCTCTAGCACTAGCCTACTATGTTGAATCAGTGTTGTTGACCATATACCCCTTCTAGAATGATTTGATTGTTTGTGTGAAATACATTTCTCAGAGGATGATAAAAGTGGGTCCAAGAGATTTTACCCTGGGCCATGGGGTATTGGCATGAATCCCTAAGCAATTTACTCTCCCAGTTACTCTCCAAACAAAACACCCAAAAGCAATGTTTTGTAAGTTTAAAACAGCAAAACCAACTGGGAAAAAACTGGTTGAATCAACGTTGTTTCCACCTAATTTCAACAAAACCATTCAGAGTGCTGATGTTGAATCAACGTGGAAAACTGATTGGATTTGCAAACAGTGATCAAGGTAAGGGAATTTAGCCTCTTTTTTCAACCAACTTTTAACTTAAATTCAACGTCATGTCTGAAATATTTTGTTGATTTCACATTGAATTCATGTTAGTTGACAACTCAACCAAATTTTTAGCAAAACTAGATGTTTAACTGATGTCAGAGCACATTTGGAATAGTCTTGTAACGCTGAGAGTCTGGAAGCAAGTTCAGGGAGTGAGTGTTTTATTAAAATAAACAGAACATAATACAGAACATAATACAAAACAAGACACACTAACAGCACACAGACATGAAACAATGACACCTGGGGAAGGAACCAAAGGGAGTGACATATATAGAGCAGGTAATCAAGGAGGTGATGGAGTCCAGGTGAGTGTCATTATGCGCTGATGCGTGAAACGATGGCGACAGGTGTGCGCCATAAGGAGCAGTCTGGTGAGAAGTCTGTTTTTGGGTCAGATTGTTTGAATATCAGCAGTTTTGTGAATCCTTTTGACCCATTTTTCTCCCTCTGTAACTTGTCTATTTTAATTTGTTAGTAGCCTGCCTGTTATAGATTAGGGCAGTTCTATGTTATTGTCACATATCGAGGTACTATATGTAGAGGTAGAGCGACATGCCACATTCAGCAACCCAAACCGCCCACCCCAAAGTGTTTGTGACAGGATATGGTCTTGGCACCGTAGTTGTATAAACCAGCTGATTGCACAGATGTCAGGATTGAGACAGATCCCCAGGGGCCTGTTGCACAAAACTAGGATAAGGGATTAAGCCAGGATATCTTGGTGATCCTGGCTCAATTGATCCGTAATCCGGTTGCACTAAAGATGGATAGGGGGCAGGAGGATATGTTATGGTATAAATTACCATGGAGATTTATTCTGTGGAGCTAGCCTGCTCCAGACCAGGCTAAATTCCAGGATCTATTTAATCTCATCCCTAATGTCAGTCAGCAGTCACCACAAATGGAAACCAATAGTTATTTCACTGCTCACTATACATTGTTATCACATATAACTAGACCCACTGTCATTATTTAAACGTTTGTGATCATTAATTTCAATGATTTTGGATAAAAAAATAATCTAAAAATTATGTTGCTATCATTAGATAATTTACAGTTTCCCATAGACTATAAGGCTATATATAAAATGATAGAATATTAGGGCCACAGAGGGGAAAAAAACACAAGTAATAATATTGTAACCGGTTGTTTTAAAGGAGGACAGTTGTTAAAATGACAGATGTGGGGCATTTCGTGAAATTGTACTTCAGTATGGTTTCATAAACAAAGACATGCTGATGTGCCAGAATATTAAGTATCACATTGTCATAAGTATCAAAACTGTAAAAACAATATGTAGCTTTTCTGCAGAAAGAACCAGCCTCAAATTTATGACTTTATCCTTTTTCTTCAGTGTGGCCCTAGTACTCTGTCATATAAACAAATACACATTCCATATGAATATAAAAACACAATGTGTAACATTATGTTCCTTTATTGAATAAGGACAAAACAAAGCAGGTAAACCATCAGCTCCTTTCGAAACTGAAGTCACAGTGACTACAAGATGGAAAGCACAGAATCCAAGCATATTATACAAAATGATACATACACATTCAAAGGTCTGTATATAACACACCCTGCATGTCTGCACACTAAAATAAATGCAGGACAAATCCATACACAGCAACTGAACAGACAAATGAATGGATGCAGTAGCCTCCCTGCAGCCTTGTATTACACACAGTATACCGCACAAACATCATAAGAGGCCAAATTCGTAAAAAAAACGAACCCAAAAAAAACCCAATTCCTCTGCCACCGCAGGACATATTTAACCAAAATTGAAAGCACACATACTAACTAAAATAATTCAACACATATTGGTCCCTCAGCAGCCGACCACTGTCGTCATCAGGGAAGATTGCCGGATTGTCCCAGTCCATGGCTGGTGGCACTCTGGGGGCCCTCTCCTTCCTCAGGCAGGCCACATTGTGGAGGACAGCACAAGCCACAGTAATATCACATGCCCTAACAGGGCTGACCCTTAATTTGTGAAGGCAGTGAAAGCGTGCCTTCAGGAGGCCAAAGGTCATTTCAACTCTGGCCCTGGTCCTGGCATGGGCATGGTTGTAGGCCTGCTGTGCTTCCTGAGGGTCTGTGAAAGGTGTCAGGAGAAAAGGCTGGCAGCCATACCCCCTGTCTCCCAGCAACACACCAGAGAATTCACCTGTCAACACAAAATCTCATCATTACTACCTCATAAACACAGTGATATTCTTGACACAGCCATGATGGTTATAAATAGGGGTTGTGTGGCTTACCTTGTGATAGGCACTGATAGATTTCAGAGGCCCGAAAGATTCTGGAGTCATGGACTGAGCCAGGCCATTTTGCCACAACATTGCTGATCACACAGTCAGCATTGCAGACCATCTGAAATCATAAGATGAGGAATATTACACCAATCAATGCACATCACTGGCAATGCAGAGTGTTCGTCAATGGACAATATCAAAAAGTTATGTTCACCTGAACATTAATGCTGTGAAAGGATTTCCTATTCACAAAATCGGCCTCATGGGCACCTGAGGGGGCTTTTATCCTTGTGTGTGCAGTCCACTGCACCAATGACATTGGGGAAACCTGTCACACAAAGTAATGAGTATCCTACTATGTGTTAACAGTTGTCCTGTAATTTGTAGATCCTCTTACCTGCAATCCTATAGAACTCCTCTTTGATGTCACAGAGTCTTCTGTGGCCAGGGAAGGAGATGAAGACATCTGCTAATGCTTTGATAGCCAGACACGCACTCCTTATTGTGCGGCAAATTGTGGCCTTGTTCAGCTGTTCTGCATCCCCCACTGAGTACAGGAAGGCTCCACTAGAAAAAAAGCGCAAGGCCACACAAACCATTTGCTCCACACTCAGTGCATGGCTCCGTGCAGTGCGGTGCTTAATCCTGGGACCCAGTAGTCTGCATAGATACCTGATGCCATCTGCAGAAAACCTGTGTCTTTCATATAGATGGTCATCAGGGAAGGCCAGTGGGTCCAACCGGTCCCTGAAGACCCTTTCTCGCCTGAAGGCTCTCCTCAGCACAAGTGCTTCTTCATCCACCACATCTCGCACGAATGGGCATGCCATTGTCAGAGCAGAAAGGAACACACAATTTTGGGCCTTCATATAGGCTAGTGGCCACACCTGATGCTGGGGGGGTGGGCAAAAGAGGGCGATGCCTTATAACGATGACTTGGTTGTACTGATTGCTGGGAAAATAAAAAAAACCTTAGAAAGATGCCACCGTCCTGTGTGCTCACAATAAGAGCTCATATGTCATGGCTCACTTGACTTTACGAGAATATACCTAATTTTTATTTTGAGCTGTGTCATCTTCTTGGAGCTGGGGGAGGAAAGAAAAATAATGATTAATACATTTGTGTTACAGTTAGCATACAGTGTACATTGAAGGCATATCTCACCTCCCTCTCAAGTTTTTTTATTTCAAGGTCCAGTTTCCTAATTGTCCTCTTTTTTATTTCGGACTCCAGTGCAAGATTTTCCATCTTTTTCTTCTTGTACTGAATGTCTATGTCTGCCAGTTCTATTTGGCGCCGGAGGTGGTTGCCATACAACTTTCTGATAGCTTGTGAGCTCTGTGAACACAATACAATTAGCGCAGCTGGAATTTGGCAGGATGTGGTGTCCTTTTATTAATACGCACTATGTTGCCAGGCTGGTTTTCCCACTGTATAGCATCTGGGTCCTGTAAAAGAAATTAGATTTTTTGATTTTGATGAGGACTCCTCACCATTGTAGAGTAAATAGTACTTTCACAGTCTTAACATGATACCTCATGCCTTCTGGAATCCAGAGAGATGGTCTCCTCCTCATCATCGTCTCCATCATGTGCTGTTGCTGCTGTACTGGGGCCTTCACCCTATCACATTTAATCGGATTCATATTGAAGCTAGTAGACAAGACATGCCAGGCCTACAGTATGCCTTTGATGGAGTACTCACTGGATCAGCATCGTCTGGTGCTTGTGCTGGTGGCTCTAACAGGAACACAGTGCTGCCAGACACTGCAAGGCAATAGGTAAACCAAAGTCAGACAGTCCAAATTGATTCAATATGAATGTGGTTGTATCCCATGTAGAGATGGAAGGACATACCTTGAATGAAGCGGGTGGCATCTTGGGAGGAACCTATGCTCGTCTCTTTCCCCCCAGGGATCCCCTCTAAGACGGGCCTGCCTTTATTTAGCTCCAAGGCCATGTCCTCTGCTGGGGTAAGGTCAGCCTTTGGTGACCCACCACCCGTGCCTTGTCTGTGGGTATTCTTTTTCACTGCTAAAACAGTACAGACAATGTGTGAGCAGGCACCTTCTGGGTACAATATATGCTTGTGCTTTGTTAAATATTAGTCAGGGACCATACCATTCTGCAGAATGTTCTTGTATTTGATTTTGACCTGCTGCCATGTCCGTTTTGGCCCGTTCATGTTTAATCTACACACACACACACACACACACACACACACACATTTAATGGAGTCACACTGCAAAAAATTACTTGGTATTTTTGTCTTGTTTTCAGTAAAAATATCAAAAAAATCTATCATAGCTTTATACAGTGTGATGGAGTTACTTTACACAATTTCACTCATATCTGCAGTGCATTTCAATTAAAAATTTAACCGTTTCATAATTACAGTACAACTGCATTTTTGGAGATGTGAATTAAATATTTGAATTGTAATTGTGATGTTTCAGCGGAGCGGTGACTGTGTAATTGTGCACTACTTACGCATTCAGGCGGTCTGCAATACTTTGCCACGCTTTTTCTCTTTGCTTTATCACTGTGGCGGTGTTGCCTTTCTTCTTAATTATATATTTTACCTCCTCGTATGCCTCCATGAGGATTTGTGCTTCCGACGGGGAAAAGTACGCGGCTCTAGTTGCCATGGTAAATCAGTTAATCTGTGATCTGTGGCGGGGTCTATTTGAGTGAGCCGTGAGCGCGCACCTATCCAGGATTGGTTTCACCTGGCTTAATGAATCCGTGTCTGCTCATCCTGGCTTGGTCTTTGTGCAACCAATTAAGCCTGGACGCACATGTTTTGGCTTCATTGAGCTCAGCTGAGTCATTTATCCCGGATGTCTTAATTCTACTTTTGTGCAACAGGCCCCAGATGTACCCTCAATATCCTCAAGCTTTGTTGGCATAGCAACCCTCTATTCCCTGGCATTTGGGTGTTTTTCCATTAGTATTGAGAGTACAGCTATGTTAGTGGTTATTTTCCAGTTGCCACAGTGAGCTTGAGAGACTTCACAGGGACTTTTCTAGGTCTTTAACACGTAGATATGGCAGCGACAACAACCCAGTGGAGAGGAAGCGTCCACACTGTTACCATTTCTTGTAAATGCATGATTATAACTCGGCCTATACAGTGCTTTAAGAAAGTATTCACACCCCTTGACTTTTTCCAAATTTTGTTGTCTTACAGGCTGAATTTAAAATGGATTACACTCAGATTTTTTTTCTCACTGGCCTACACACAATACCCCATAATGTCAGTGGAATTATTATTATTTTATTGTTATGTTTTTTTTACCAGCCTGACCACTCACAAAATCTCCTGCTGTTTTTCGCCCAGAGACAGGAGAGACGTCATTCCACTTTCTGGCGCCTTCTGAGAGCCAATGGAAGCCTTAGAAAATGTCACGTTACAGCAGAGATGCTGTATTTTCGATAGAGATGCCACAGAAGGAGAACAAATTGTCAGACAGGGCACTTCCTGTATAGAATCTTCTCAGGTTTTGGCCTGCCATATGAGTTCTGTTATACTCACAGACACCATTCAAACAGTTTTAGAAACTTTAGAGTGTTGTCTATCCAAATCTACTAATTATATGCATATTCTCGTTTCTGGGCAAGAGTAGTAACCAGTTTAAATCGGGTAATTTTTTTATCCGGCCGTGCAAATACTGCCCCCTAGCCCCAACAGGTTAACACTTTTTTGGTTACTACATGATTCCATATGTGTTATTTCATAGTTTCGATGTCTTTACTATTATTCTACAATGTAGAAATTGTAAAAATAAAGAAAAACCTTGGAATGATTAGGTGTGTCCAAACTTTTGACTGGTACTGTACCCAGAAAGACTCACAGCTGTAATCACTGCCAAAGATGCTTCTCCAAAGTATCGACTCAGGGGTGTGAATACCTATGTAAATTAGATATTGCTGTAGTCCTATTTCATAAAAAAAAATCTAAAAACATGTTTTTCGCTTTGTCATTATGGGGTATTGTGTGCGGATGGGTGAAAAAAATGCATAATTCATTTTGAATTCAGGCTGTAACACATCAAAATGTGGAGTATGTCAAGGGGTATGAATACTTTCTGAAGGCTCTGTAGGTCTATTTGCATATCTTCAGATCATTAGTGATAAGGAAGAGGCTTGCTCAGTGCTCTGGGAGAGAGCAGATTCCCAGCTTCATTGTGCCTAGAGTCACATTAACATGTCAAACAGTACACACACACACTTCCTTGCTGTAATGAATTGGCTTGTTTTTAGTTGAGAAACCCTGAGTCATTTCTTCTTCCCACATGAACATCCACAGAAGCTCTCAGTGTATTCCCCAGCATTTAATGTGTTCAGTGGCACAGCTAGCTAGCATGAATAATGCTGTAATCCAATGCAAGGATAATTATCTTGCGCCAGCCGAGGCCTGTTCAGTTCCATATAATCAGACACGATATTACATTATCTCATGCTCTGTTTATGTTCTGAATACATGATGCCTGTATCTTGATTCGGAGAAGGCAAGAACCAGGCTTCTCTTTGAAAGAGAGCAAGCCCTTGGCTTTAATTTCATTTTTCCATTTCTGTGGATTCAATGTTTTACATTTTTTTTATGTGCCCTTATTCTTCATAAGGGCACTTTTAATTGGATCCTGTTAAATTATACAGCCTTGACCTTTGATTATGTTTACTATTATCACATTATAATCAAGATTAATTTCACTATACTCCCCTGAGCATGGGGTGAGTGGGTGACTTAATTTCCCCTTCAATTAGATAGAATAAGATGATATGGTGGGATTAATAAATGATGTTGTCTCATTCCTGCCTTTCAGATCATTTTTATTAACTAGCTCCTTCTTCTGTTTCTTCATAACTGAGAATTCCTCCGACATGATAGAATTCCTGCAGGTTACAGGTTTGAATGATATTGCTGTTGCTTGCTCTTGGTACAAATACAACTGCTCTGAAGTATGAGGTGCTTGTAAGCTTTTGATTGGAAAATCTCAGGCAATAAAACCTTGGCGCTCCTCTGTAGGTCGAGAGTGGCATTATTTGCTGCAATGAGCGAAGAGAATCTGTAATTGCTGTTGTAAGGAAGAGGACACATTCCTGAGGGTTTGCACAAAATGTTGGCTTAGTTTTTCTGCCATCACAGCCTAGATGCTTTAGCATTGTGCCTGTGAGCTGTGTGAGTACCCCTCTCCTACCCCTCTCCCCTCCCCACCACCACCCCCAACCTCCAATCCGCTACAATTATTTTTAGTGGTGGAGGTGCAGCGTGGCTCTGCTCTGCTTCTCCCTCGCTTGGCTGCACAGAGAGATTAATGGAGGACAAGAAAAAGAGATGGTATACACACACCACATGGCAGGAGGAGAGCGTGGGAGTGAGAGAGATAGAGGGAGAGAGGAAGGGGAAATCCAGGCAGTGAATCAAGGCTAACGATGGGGAGGGCACTGCGTTGGAGGGAGGGTGGGACATGGTTGGCTGAGGCGGAGGTGTTGAGGAATAGACAGCTGAACAGGCTGGCAGAATGACTGAGTAGAATCCTGGGGGGGGGGGGATAATAATGGTACTCAACGTGTCTTTTGTTTTTTGTATTTTGCAGTGTTCCGTGGAATCACACCAAAGGGGATAAAGTAGGCTGTTAGATTGGGTAATGAAAGATATCATGAAAGACATAACTCTGAAGTTGGTTAAGTGCATTCTCTAACTCAGGCAACTAACTCAGAGCGAATGGTCTGCGGTCTGCAACATAATTATAATTTGTACACTGCAAATTGTCCACAACTAAGCCTAAAAAGAGATTGTATTTGAAAATAACACTAATTTCATACCTTGATTACATTGACACACAATCACATCTTTTTTTGTGTGGGGGGTATACAGATGCCCTAAAAACTTAGTAAAACGGCGCCGCCTGTTAACGACCCCTGGTCTAACTCCTCCTCCTCCCCTGCAGACTAGCAGGATTAGATTGATATTCAGATAAAACAAACATCATCCTCAGGGTCTGTTGGGATGAGCTATTTTAAGTACATCCACTATTGTCATGATGCTTTTTTTAAACCTTTATTTAACTAGGCAAGTCAGTTAAGAACAAATTCTTATTTTCAATGACGGCCTAGGACCAGTGGGTTAACTGCCTTGTTCAGGGGCAGAACGACAGATTTTTACTTTGTCAGCTCGGGGATTCGATCTTGCAACCTTTCGGTTACTATTAAAATCTTAATTGGCTTCATAAAAAAGGCATTATTGTGATAATTGTTATGATATGGATTATTCATACAGGTGAGAGAGCTCCAGCTGAACCCATAATGGAACCTTTGAATATTAATGCCCTGAACATGGGGGTGCTTGGCATAGGCAGGGCAGGCGGGTGGGCGCGGGATTAATTAATAATGAATGGGCCAGTTGACGTCAGAGTGCGTGATAAAAAGTCCTGGTTGCCTAAAGTGAGCCCATAAGAGATGATACCTTAACACAGGGTTTCCCCCTCAGTTGGTTATTTGAATCAGCTGTGTAGCTCCAGGGTCCAAAAATAAAACGTTTACCAGGGGGGCTCCAGAACCGAGTTTGGGAAACCCTGCCTTAACAGACCTGCTTCCATTGTGTCATACAGCCTCACTGTCGGCCTCACTGCCCCCTTTCATCCTGCCTGTGACTACCTGTGCCTGCACACTAGGGGTGTAGTGCTGCCGGAGCACAGAGGAACGGCGCTCCCTCACTTCTTTCAATTTGAGAATTCACGGATCTGGTAAAACTGTTTCTGGAATATTCATTCTGAGGAAGTTTTAATAAATTATATTTAATTACCACAAAAATTCCATGAAAAACGATAGAATGACAAACCAAATAAATATGTATAGCAGCCTAGAGGTAGGTAAATGATGGTTTCTTCTGTCTTCTGTCTGGCAGTGGCGAGAATGATGAAGAACTCTAGGCTGTGTGTGTGCACTGCGGAGACCCGTCGGAGGCTTGATCACTTTGGCCAATCAGAATGTTGAAAAAAATATATATTCTCTGTGCGTCTGCCTTGATGTTCATAAAACTCCCCGAACCCCCTCTTGCAAAGTGGAACCCAGAACGATATGTGACCACTTGGTTACGGTGACACTGTTCTGCCGAAGACAGCCAAACTAGAGTGTCCACTTAAAAGCCCAAGGGGCCTGACCCTCTCTGGAAGTTGCTGTAGCCCTGCTTGGGATATTTAGCCTACATTGGCTATTGGTTGAGACGCAGGGCCTGTTCTAGCTTGGTACGTCAGGGTAGGACATTGGAAATGTGAATTGGGCCAAGTTGGAGGTAATAATGCATTTAGGTTATAGTTTATTGAGATGCACGAATACACCACACCAAAGCTTGATTTTATGGCTGTTTTAATACTTCCTTCAATTCTTCGTAGTAATGATTTAGGTTCACTACTTGGTCAGTTGATTTGGTAGCATATTTAAGCTACGCTAATAAATGATAAATTAATAGTTCACCTCTCTGTTTTCTTTTATTCTGTAATGGGGTAAATTGTAGCCATGTGTTCAAGCTAATCAAATAAAAGTGTATTTACGATACAGAGTGTACGCTACAGCAATAAATCTGTCCTCACAAACAGTGCAATGATACTAAGATATACAGTGGGGAGAACAAGTATTTGATACACTGCCGATTTTGCAGGTTTCCCTACTTACAAAGCATGTAGAGGTCTGTCATTTTTATCATAGGTACACTTCAACTGTGAGAGACGGAATCTAAAACAAAAATCCAGAAAATCACATTGTATTATTTTTAAGTAATTAATTTGCATTTTATTGCATGACATAAGTATTTGATCACCTACCAACCAGTAAGAATTCCGGCTCTCACAGACCTGTTAGTTTTTCTTTAAGAAGCCCTCCTGTTCTCCACTCATTACCTGTATTAACTGCACCTGTTTGAACTCGTTACCTGTATAAAAGACACCTGTCCACACACTCAATCAAACAGACTCCAACCTCTCCACAATGGCTAAGACCAGAGAGCTGTGTAAGGACATCAGGGATAAAATTGTAGACATGCACAAGGCTGGGATGGGCTACAGGACAATAGGCAAGCAGCTTGGTGAGAAGGCAACAACTGTTGGCGCAATTATTAGAAAATGGAAGAAGTTCAAGATGACGGTCAATCACCCTCGGTCTGGGGCTCCATGCAAGATCTCACCTCGTGGGGCATCAATGATCATGAGGAAGGTGAGGGATCAGCCCAGAACTACACGGCAGGACCTGGTCAATGACCTGAAGAGAGCTGGGAGCAGTCTCAAAGAAAACCATTAGTAACACACTACGCCGTCATGGATTAAAATCCTGCAGCGCACACAAGGTCCCCCTGCTCAAGCCAGCGCATGTCCAGGCCCGTCTGAAGTTTGCCAATGACCATCTGGATGATCCAGAGGAGGAATGGGAGAAGGTCATGTGGTCTGATGAGACAAAAATAGAGCTTTTTGGTCTAAACTCCACTCGCTGTGTTTGGAGGAAGAAGGATGAGTACAACCCCAAGAACACCATCCCAACCGTGAAGCATGGAGGTGGAAACATCATTCTTTGGGGATGCTTTTCTGCAAAGGGGACAGGACGACTGCACCGTATTGAGGGGAGGATGGATGGGGCCATGTTGGCCAACAACCTCCATCCCTCAGTAAGATCATTGAAGATGGGTCGTGGCTGGGTCTTCCAGCATGACAACGATCCGAAACACACAGCCAGGACAACTAAGGAGTGGCTCCATAAGAAGCATCTCAAGGTCCTGGAGTGGCCTAGCCAGTCTCCAGACCTGAACCCAATAGAAAATCTTTGGAGGGAGCTGAAAGTCCGTATTGCCCAGCGACAGCCCCGAAACCTGAAGGATCTGGAGAAGGTCTGTATGGAGGAGTGGGCCAAAATCCCTGCTGCAGTGTGTGCAAACCTGGTCAAGAACTACAGGAAACGTATGATCTCTGTAATTGCAAACAAAGGTTTCTGTACCAAATATTAAGTTCTGCTTTTCTGATGTATCAAATACTTATGTCATGCAATAAAATGCAAATTAATTACTTAAAAATCATACAATGTGATTTTCTGGATTTGTTTTAGATTCCGTCTCTCACAGTTGAAGTGTACCTATGATAAAAATGACAGACCTCTACATGCTTTGTAAGTAGGAAACACTGCCGATTTTGCAGGCTATCAAATACTTGTTCTCCCCACTGTATGTATTTGTGTTTACATTAGGCTATAACCTACAAATAGCTGTACCACATAGTCGTATGTCTATTAGGCTTTAGGCCTACTTTAAATTATTGTTGTTCGTTCCTGAACTGGCCGAACGGCAGAGGTATGTATCCTTTAGCTGTCCTTCAGCACCATACATTTGTTTAACATCATTGCATGATCCTGGCGCTGTCCTTTCAGCACCCCGAATGACGCTCCAATCGCTTAAAATGACATCTCATCAAGATCTGTTTCCTATGCCTAATAGTCCTACTCATCACTTATTATTATTACAAATAGAAGATTATCACTTCTCACAATGGTGCTAGTTTAGTAAAGTTAGATCAAAGGTGAATCAATGTCTCACAAGATCACATAAAGATGAATTAGTATTTTAAATAACAGAACCGAATAGCATAGTAGGCCTATAACGTTACTGTTACACCAAAAACACCTCATTTCTAACAAGATTTTAGGATGGTTAGCTAAAGCATAGTCAATGTCTGGGCACAGGCAGACGTTGCAAGTGGAGGATGCATTTTATGTATATTCTATAATGATAGGCTGTTCTCTAGGCTACATCTGTGGGTACAAATTTTGACGTCATTTAAAACACAGTTTTGCCTCCCTCACCTAAAAAAATAGAACGCTACCCCACTGGTGCACGCACGCACCTCTCTGAACCACTCTCACCGGAGCATAATGCTGAGAGCCTTCCACATCTGACTAATGCAGGCTTTGATATTGAGATTCAGGCATTCTGCCATCAGAGGGAGTGCATTCTACTTCTCCTATGAAATGCCAGGGTCTTGTCAGTCACTCACAAACCCCACATGTGCTGATTTGCATATGCTGATTTGCTTATTGGGCTCCCGAGTGGCGCAGCGGTCTAAGGCACTGCATCTCAGTGCTAGAGGCATCACTACAGACCCTCGTTCGATTCCAGGCTGTATTACAACCGGCCGTGATTGGGAGTCCCATAGGGCGGCGTACAATTGGCCCAGTGTCGTCCGGATTAGGGTTTGGCCAGGCTAGGCCGTCATTGTAAATAAGAATTTGTTCTTAACTGACTTGCCTAGTTAAATTAAAAATACATAAAAAATAATAAATACAAATCTAAATCACAAAGTGAACAAATGTTTTGACGCTGTCTTATGCAGAAAACCTTTTCAGCCCAGAGAGGTGTGGGTTATTAATAGGTTTGTTTTTAGAAACCTGAATTTCTAGATTGATTCACCCATTGACCCCATTTTGTTTAGCCCATTACAGTATGGCTCATGCTTTGTTTCTCTCTGTCTGTTTTGCAGTGAAGAAAGCCAAACTCGATGGAGCCCAAGGTGAGTCGAGACATGTTTGACCATGTTTGACTTAGTATTAAAAGTCTTAGTAACACTGGTTTGTTTTACAATAAGACTGATATTCCTTGATGTTCCACAGAGAAATTTAATACCTACGTGACGCTGAAAGTGCAGAACGTCAAGAGCACCACCATCGCTGTACGTGGTGCCCAGCCATGCTGGGAGCAGGACTTCATGTTGTGAGTCTTCTTCCTTTTCTCCTTCTTTCTTCTCATTTTCCTCCTCATCTTCCCAATCTTCTTCTCGGCTCTCCCCCTCTTTGTCCTAAGTCCTCATCTTACTCCTTCTCTTCCCCCCACTCCTCTTTATCTTTTCTCCTGTTCCTTCTTTTTCCTCCTCTTCCACTTTTCTCCTCCTCTCTCTTCCTCTTCTCTCTTCATTTTCTCTCTCTCTCTCTCCCCCCCATAGGAAAGACTTACTAGTTTGCACGTCGAGCTGCCCTGGGTCCTCAGTGCTCTCTCAGCAATGAGACTAGAAGGTTCTGGAGGCCTGATCTCAGATGCAAGATATGCTACTGTTGAGCTTCCCAAGGCTGCCCTGGCCAGCCATCCAGTCAGTCAGTCAGCCAGGCAGGCAGGCAGTTACACTAATGTGTTAACACCAGAGAGCACACATGTTGTGTAACACGGACTGCAGGGACTCCTGAATAAATGTTTTAAGTAGTGACGTCTAAGGTGCCCAACAGAGCCACTCTCACTGGTTGTGCAGCAGTCAAGGGAAATTATTAAGTCCAAGTTATTTTTCGGAAGTATTTCTTAACTGATAATAGGAGCAGGATGTTGCTCTGAAACAGCAGAAGAGTGAATAATAGATGATAATCACTATCTCTCTCCTACATTTCTTAGATTCCTAAAGCTGCTAAATGTCAACACTCCTCCGTCCCCCCTCTCTCTCCCCTTTAAGTTATTTCTCTTTCTCGGAGTCCATAATGCAGTGCCAACGTCAGCTGTTTGTGAGATTACTTCCTGGGCTCTACAAAAGATAAATATCTGTTTTCATATTAAAGCAGGTGTTTAGGATTAAGATTTGGTTCACTTGAGAGGTTGACTTGCTGCTGAGCGTAAAGTGAAAGTGCATCCTAAATGGCACCCTATCCCTATATAGTGCACTGCTTTTGACCAGGGCCCATAGGGCTCTGGTAAAATGTTGTGTGCTATGTAGGGAACAGCGTGCTGTTTGAGATGCATCCTGAATCTAGCTGTGTGGATACTGGAGATGCCCAGAGTGCATATATGTTATTGACCCAGTCAGTCCTGGCCAGTCGGTTCTATACGCTTCCTTCCTGCAAGAATTCACATCTTTTTTCCTTGTATGAAATAATACTGCTCTCCTCCACTCTGTCTTATTGACCTCACCTTTTCCCATCAGACAGCTCTCTGTGGCTCAGTGACTCACATCCACCACAGGCTGAATCATATTGTCTCTCTGTTCTATTGGATTATAGCTGATTGCTCTCATGACATATACAGTGCCTTCAGAAAGTATTCACACCCCTTGACTTACAAAGTGGGATTAAAATGGATTTAATTGTCATTGTCAACAAAATACTCTGTAATGTCAAGAAAAATTCTAACATTTGTAAAAAATAAAAATAAATAAAAAATAAACACTAATATATCTTGATTAGATAAGTATTCAACCCCTGAGTCAATACATGTTAAAATCCCCTTTGGCAGCGATTACAGATTTCTAGTCCAACTCAGGAGGTGGGCTCACCATCCATCGCTTCCGAGTATATTACTCACTTATGTTCACTCTCTGGACAATAAAGCAGATGAGCTCAGGGCGAGGATCTCCTTCCAGAGAGCCATTAGGGACTGTAACATACTCTTTTTCACAGAATCATGGCTCTCTCCGGATATACTGTCGACGTCCATACAGCCAGCTGGGTTCTCAGTGCATTGCGCAGACAGGAATAAAGAACTCTCCGGGTAGAAGAAGAGCGGTAGTGTATGTTTCATGATTAACAACTCATGGTGTGATTGTGATAACATACAGTAATTCAAGTCCTTTTGTTCACCCGACCTAGAATACCTCACAATCAAATGCCGACCGTATTACCTCCCAAGAGAATTATCTTCGGTTATAGTCACGGCCGTGTATATTCCCCCTCAAGCCGATACCACGACGGCTCTCAAGGATCTACTCTGGACTTTATGCAAACTGGAAACCACATATCCTGAGGCCGCATTTATTGTAACTGGGGATTTTAACAAAGCAAATTTTAGGAAAACGTTCCCGAAGTTCTACCAACACATTGACTGTAGTACTCGGGAAAACAATCGACCACTGCTATTATTTCTTCCAGGATGTCTACAAGGCCCTCCCCCGTCCTCCCTTCGGTAAATCAGATCATGACTCTATTTTTCTCCTCCCTTCCTATAGGCAGAAACTCAAACAGGAAGTACCCGTGCTAAGGTCTTTGCCCGCTTTGAGGATAACACAGTGACATCAATGCGACCCGCTCCAAAGGACTGTGGACTCTCCTTCTCCGTGGCTGACAGGAGTAAGAAATGTAAGCGTGTTAACCCATGCAAGGCTGCCGGCCCAGACGTCATCCCTAGCCGCGTCTTCGGAACATGCACAGACCAGCTGGCTAGAGTGTTTACGGACATATTCAATCTTCCCCTATCTCAGTCTGCTGTCCCCACTTGCTTCAAGATGTCCACCATTGTTCCTGTACCCAAGAAAGCAAAGGTAACTGAACTAAATGACTATTGCCCTGTAGCACTCACTTCTGTCACCATGAAGTGCTTTGAGATGCTAGTTAAGGATCATACCAGCTCTACCTTACCTGACACCCTAGACCCACTTCAATTCAACACCTATGTGAGAATGCTATTCATTGAATACAGCTCAGCGTTCAACACCATAGTTTCCACGAAGCTCATCATTAAGCTAAGGACCCTGGGACTTAACACATCCCTCTGCAACAACACGTCTGCCACGCTGATCCTCAACACTGGGGCCCCTCAGGGGTGTGTACTCCTGTACTCCCTGTACAGCCACGACTGCGTGGCCAAACACAACTCCAACACCATCATTAAGTTTGCTGACAACACAACAGTGGTAGGCCTGATCAGCGACAACGATGAGACAGCCTATAGGGAGGAAGTCAGAGACCTGGCAGTGTGGTGCCAGGACAACAACCTCTCCCTCAATGTGAGCAAGTCAAGGAAGCTGATCATGAACTACAGGAAAAGGTGGGCTGAAGAGGCCACCATTAATATTGACGGGGCTGTAGTGGAGCGGGTTGAGAGTTTCAAGTTCCTTGGTGTCTACATCACCAATGAACTATCATGGTCCAAACACACTAAGACAGTCGTGAAAAGGGCACGACAACACCTTTCCCGCTCAGGAGATGGTAAAGATTTTGCATGGATCCTCAGATCCTCAAAAAGTTCTATAGCTGCACCATCGAGATCATCTTGACCGGTTGCTTCACCACCTGGGATGGCAATTGCTCAGCATCTGACCATAAAGCGCTACAGGGGGTAGGGCGTACGGACCAGTACATCACTGGGGCCAAGCTTCCTGCCATCCAGGAAGAGGAAAGCCCCAAAAAATGTCTTAACTCTTCCTGAACTGCACTGTTGGTTAAGGGCTTGTAAGTAAGCATTTCACGGTAAGGTCTACACTTGTTGTATTCGGCGCATGTGACAAATACAGTTTCATTTGATTTGACTAGTCTCCCAGTCCCTGCTGCTGAAAAACATCCCCACAGCATGATGCTGCTACCACCATGCTTCACCGTAGGGATAGTGCCAGGTTTCCTCCAGAAGTGACGCTTGACATTCAGGCCAAAGAATTCAACCTTGGGTTCACAGACCAGAGAATCTTGTTTCTCATGGTCTAAGAGTCTTTAGGGGCCTTTTGGCAAACTCAAAGCGGGCTGTCATGTGCCTTTTACTGAGGTGTGGTTTCCATCTGGCCACTCTACCATAAAGGCCTGATTGGTGGAGTGCTGCAGAGATGGTTGTCCTTCTGGAAGGTATTCCCATCTTCACAGAGGAACTCCAGAGCTCTTCCAGAGTTACCATCGGGTTCTTGGTCACCTCCCTGACCAAGGCCCTTCTCCCCCAATTGCTCAGTTTGGCCGGGCTGCCAGCTCTAGGAAGAGTCTTGGTGGTTCCAAACTTCTTCCATTTAAGAATGATGGAGACCACTGTGTTCTTGGGGACCTTCAATGCTGCAGAAATGTTTTAAGTACCCTTCCCCAGATCTGTGCCTCGACACAATCATGTCTCAGAGCACTACGGACAATTCCTTTGACTTCATGGCTTGGTTTTTGCTCTGACATCTAGACAGGTGTGTGCCTTTCCAAATCATGTCCAATCAATTGAGTTTACCACAGGTGGACTCCATTGAAGTTGAAGAAACATCTCAATGATGATCAGTGGAAACAGTATGCACCTGAGCTCAATTTCTTGTCTCATAGTCTGAATACTTATGTAAATAAGGTATTTCTCTAATTTTTGGGGGGGAGGGAGAAATAAAAATTAAAAAACTGTTTTCACATTGTCATTATGGGGTATTGTGTGTAGATTGCCGAGGATTTTTTTTTGTTAATCCATTTTAGAATAAGACTGTAACGTAACAAAATATGGAAAAAGTCAAGGGGTCTGAATACTTTCCGAAGGCACAGTATGTATGTATGTGTATATGCATGTATGTGTATATATATATATATATATATATATATATATATATATACACTGCTCAAAAAAATAAAGGGAACACTTAAACAACACAATGTAACTCCAAGTCAATCACACTTCTGTGAAATCAAACTGTCCACTTAGGAAGCAACACTGATTGACAATACATTTCACATGCTGTTGTGCAAATGGAATAGACAACAGGTGGAAATTATAGGCAATTAGCAAGACACCCCCAATAAAGGAGTGGTTCTGCAGGTGGGGACCACAGACCACTTCTCAGTTCCTATGCTTCCTGGCTGATGTTTTGGTCACTTTTGAATGCTGGCGGTGCTTTCACTCTAGTGGTAGCATGAGACGGAGTCTACAACCCACACAAGTGGCTCAGGTAGTGCTGCTCATCCAGGATGGCACATCAATGCGAGCTGTGGCAAGAAGGTTTGCTGTGTCTGTCAGCGTAGTGTCCAGAGCATGGAGGCGCTACCAGGAGACAGGCCAGTACATCAGGAGACGTGGAGGAGGCCGTAGGAGGGCAACAACCCAGCAGCAGGACCGCTACCTCCACCTTTGTGCAAGGAGGAGCAGGAGAAGCACTGCCAGAGCCCTACAAAATGACCTCCAGCAGGCCACAAATGTGCATGTGTCTGCTCAAACGGTCAGAAACAAACTCCATGAGGGTGGTATGAGGGCCCGACGTCCACAGGTGGGGGTTGTGCTTACAGCCCAACACCGTGCAGGACGTTTGGCATTTGCCAGAGAACGTCAAGATTGGCAAATTCGCCACTGGCGCCCTGTGCTCTTCACAGATGAAAGCAGGTTCACACTGAGCACGTGACAGACGTGACAGAGTCTGGAGGTGCCGTGGAGAACGTTCTGCTGCCTGCAACATCCTCCAGCATGACCGGTTTGGCTGTGGGTCAGTCATGGTGTGGGGTGGCATTTCTTTGGGGGGCCGCACAGCCCTCCATGTGCTCGCCAGAGGTAGCCTGACTGCCATTAGGTACCGAGATGAGATCCTCAGACCCCTTGTGAGACCATATGCTGGTGTGGTTGGCCCTGGGTTCCTCCTAATGCAAGACAATGCTAGACCTCATGTGGCTGGAGTGTGTCAGCAGTTCCTGCAAGAGGAAGGCATTGATGCTATGGACTGGCCCGCCCGTTCCCCAGACCTGAATCCAATTGAGCACATCTGGGACATCATGTCTCGCTCCATCCACCAATGCCACGTTGCACCACAGACTGTCCAGGAGTTGGCGGATGCATAGTCCAGGTCTGGGAGGAGATCCCTCAGGAGACCATCCGCCACCTCATCAGGAGCATGCCCAGGCGTTGTAGGGAGGTCATACAGGCACGTGGAGGCCACACACACTACTGAGCCTCATTTTGACTTGTTTTAAGGACATTACATCAAAGTTGGATCAGCCTGTAGTGTGGTTTTCCACTTTAATTTTGAGTGTGACTCCAAATCCAGACCTCCATGGGTTGATAAATTGGATTTCCATTGATTATTTTTGCGTGATTTTGTTGTCAGCACATTCAACTATGTAAAGAAAAAAGTATTTAATAAGATTATTTATTTCATTCAGATCTAGGATGTGTTGTTTAAGTGTTCCCTTTATTTTTTTGAGCAGTATATATATATATATATATATATATATATATATATATATATATATGTGTGTATTTTTTACTGCTCTATGGATATAATTATTGTTTGGATAACCTTATTTATTATTATGTATTGATTTTGATGTATTTTTTTTCATTTTTAATGCGATGCACACAAAAAGAAAATGTAATTCATTCATATATTCATTTCATTTCATTTAATTCATTCATTCATTCATTATTTCATTCATGTAGTGACTGGGTGTGTTGATACACCATCCAAAGTGTAATTAATAACTTCACCATGCACAAAGGCATATTCAATGTCTGCTTTTTTTCCTCCCATCTATCAATAGGCACCCTTCTTTGCGAAGCGTTGGAAAACCTCCCTGGTCTTTGTGGTTGAATCTGTGTTTGAAATTCACTGCTCGACTGAGAAAATTCACTGCCTTACAGATAGTTTGATGTGTGGTAAAGAGATAAGAAAGTCATTAAAAATAATTTTAAACACTGTTATTGCACACAGAGTGAGTCTATGGAAGTTATAATGTGACTTGTTAAACACATTTTTACTCCTGAACTTATTTAGGCTTGACATAACAAAGGGGTTGAATACTTATTGACTCAAGACATTTCAGCTTTTAATTTTTAATACATTTCTAAACATTTCTAAAAACTTAATTCCACTTTTACATTATGGGGTATTGTGTGTATGCTCGTGACACAAAATCTCAATTTAATCAATTTTAAGTTCAGGCTGTAACACCACAAAATATGGAAAATGTCAAGGGGTGTGAATACTTTCTGAAGGCGCTGTAAAATTAATTTCTTTTTGAGATGGGTTATAATGTTTCATTTCCTCATCTCATCACATCTCCTGTTCTCTCTCGTACTCTTTCTCTCTCTCTCTCTCTCTCTGCCCCGCCATCCTCTCTCATACCTCCTTTCCCTCTCTCAATCCCTCTGTTATTCTTCCTCTTATCTCTCTTGCTCTCTCTCTCTCTCTCTCTGTGCAGTGAGATCAACAGGCTGGATCTGGGGCTGACAGTGGAGGTGTGGAACAAAGGGTTAATCTGGGACACCATGGTGGGCACCTTGTGGATCCCCTTGGAAGACATCCGCCAGTCTGATGAGGTACGGTATACCCACCATGCGCCCCCCTCTCCTCCCCCACCACACCTCACCCTCCTGGGTGTACAAGGTGTTTTACCAGCAGCACATCTGAGGCTCAGACACAAGTACATCACAACACTAGACTGATACTGTTTGTTGTCACGGCATTTCAAAGTGTTTAAGGTGGAACACAATTCATATCAGGGATGAAAGGAGTTTAAGGCAGGGCTCCAGACTGCGACCATTTAATCACATTTTGCGACATTATAACTAGATTTCTTTCCTCATCAATCTACACACAATACCCCATACTGCCAAAGCAAAAACAGGTTTATTTCAATTTGAGCAAATGTATAACAATTTAAAACAGAAATATTACATTTGCGTAAGTATTCAGACCCTTCACTCAAATCCAAATCAAATTGTATTGGTCACATGGTTAGCAGATACTAGTGATCCATTTGTTAGAGTGGACAATGATTTCAAGTCTGTAAGTAGGCAGCAGCCTCTCTGTGTTAGTGATGGCTGTTTAACACTCTGATGGCCTTGAGATAGAAGCACATTTTCAGTCCCAGCTTTGATGCACCTGTACTGACATCGCCTTCTGGATGGTAGCGGGGTGAACAGGCAGTGGCTCGGGTGGTTGTTGTCCTTGATGATCTTTTTGGCCTTCCTGTGACATCAGGTGCTGTAGCTGTCCTGGAGGGCAGGTAATTTGCCCCCGGTGATGTATTGTGCAGACCACACAACTCTCCCGGAGAGCCCTGCGGTTGAGGGCGGTGCAGTTGCCGTATCAGGCAGTGATACAGCCCGACAGGATGCTCTCAATTGTGCATCTGTAAAAGTTTGTGAGGGTTTAAGAGCAGTAAAAATAATTGTTTTGTCATACCTGTGGTATACAGCCTGATATACCATGGCTGTCAGCCATGCACGTAAAGGTGAAGGCAAATTCATCCCTATTGAACAAAAAATAAGAAAATTATGGCGACCTATTTTGACAGTAAATTAAAAGCCTAATTGTCAACCCAGAATTCATGGCAACCACTGGATTAGGTTGTATATCAAAATAGTTTGAATCTATCATTCCTGCCTATACATGTTAGATTTAACAACTTATTTATTGAATATCATCTCAGTGGTCTATTACACTTCTTAATAAAGCATTGTGAATGAATTTATAATTACTTTATAAGATGATGATTCAAGTGTATTCTATTGTGTGACGCTGCGGGATGCCACCAAATCATGGGCCGGTGCCACCAACTGAAAACGTTAGTGGTACCAGTGACACCAGGGGGAAATGTTGTAACAGGATGTATCTCCCCGCCTCCAAAAGACTTTAGCTAGGGCTATTTTTAGCATTTTCCTAGCCCTGTACAGTAACAGTACGTGTGTGTGTGTGTGTGTGTGTGTGTGGTAGGAGGGGCCGGGGCAGTGGCTGACCCTAGACTCCCAGGTCATCATGGCTGAGAATGAGATCACAGGCACCAAAGACCCCACCTTCCACCGCATGCTGCTGGACAGCCGATTTGAACTGCCATTAGGTCAGATGACACTCTCACTCATGTCAAATGTGCTCTCTAATGTGCCTTGAAAGTGAACTATAACCCTATCTCCTTATTATTACCTACAGTATATCTACATCATTATATCTGAATATACTCACGGACAATGGAAGCCTATGACTGTCAAAGTGTATTGCAATCATTTGGAACCATTAGAGCATTGTGTGTGCATCTGTGCGTGTGCGTGCATGTGTGTGTGTGTGCATGTGCGTGCCCACGTATGCCTGTGCATATATGATTATCTGTGTGTGTGTCCTAAGTGACTGATCAGCAAATGGGTCTTTCTGCTTCAGACATTCCAGAGGATGAGGCTCAATATTGGGCCAAGAAACTGGAGCAGCTCAACTCCATGAGGGACCAGGGTGTAAGGCATTTCTTCCTCCTCCTCTCCTCTCTTTGTGCTTACATCTTACCCGCCACAAGGCAGGGCTATCAGTAATTGCAAAAGTCATAACTTACTCGATGCATTAAATATGATTTGTGTGTGTGTGTGTGTGTGTGTGTGTGTGTTACAGTACACATACCAGGAAGAGGAGAGACCACTTCAAGCACCATCAACACAATGCTGTGAGTAGTAGACACTTGATACTGCCTGTATCCTCTTCAATCTCCTTCTCCCCTCTTTAATACAGTATCCTCCTCCCTTTCATCCTCCTTTAATCTTTTTACTTTCTTCATGGCCCTCTTCTTCCTCCTCCGTCTCTTCCTCCTCTTCCTCCTCCTCACTCTTCCTCTTCGCTATCCTCCCCTTCATCCTCCTTCTTCTCATATTCACTTTATTCCTCCCCTTCTTCCTTTTTCCTCTTCCCTTCCTCTTCTTCCTCATCCTCCTTTTCCTCGTCCCCTTCCTCCTCCACTTCACTTCACTTTATTCCTCCCTCTCCCCCTCTTCGTCACTCTCCACCTCCTGATTTGAGGGTAAGCAGTGAATCAAATCAAAAATCTAATCATATTTTATTGGTCACATACACATATTTAGCAGATGTTATTGCAGGTGTAGTGAAATGCTTGTGTTCCTAGCTCCCATGCAGTAGTATCAACAATTCACAACAATACACACAAATCTAAAAGTAAAAGAATAGAATTAAGAAATGTATAAATATTAAATCGAGCAATGTCAGAGTGGCATTTACTAAAATACAGTAGAATAGAATACAGTATATACATATGAGATGAGTAAAGCAGTATGTAAACATTGTTTAAACATTATAAAAGTGACTAGTGTTCCATTATTAAAGTGGCCAGTGATTCAAGTCTATCTATATAGGGCAGCAACCTCTAAGGTGCAGGGTTGCATAAATGGGTGAAAGCCGGCTAGTGATGGCTAGTTAACAGTCTAATGGCCTTGAGATTGAAAAACAGCTTCTGTCTCTTGATGCAGCTGCACTGACCTCGCCTTCTGGATGATAGCATGGTGAACAAGCCGTGGCTCGAGTGGTTGTTTCCTTTATGATCTTTTTGGCCTTCCTGTGACATTGGGGGCTGTAGGTGTCCTGGAGAGCAGGTAGTTTGCCCCCGGTGATACGTTGGGCAGACCCCACCACCCTCTGGAGAGCCCTGCGGTTGCGGATGGTGCAGTTGCCGTACCAGGCGGTGATACAGCCCGACAGGATGCTCTCAATTGTGCATCTGTAAAAGTTTGTGAGGGTTTTAAGGGCCAAGCCAAAATTCTTCAGCTTCCTGAGGTTGAAGAGGCGCTATTGCGCCTTCACCACACTGTCTGTGTGGGTGGACCATTTCAGATCGTCAGTGATGTGTACCCCAAAAGTGATGTGTACGCTGAGGGCGGTAAGCAAATTGAAGTGCGTCTCAGGTGTCAGGTAAGGTAGAGGTGATATGATCCTTAACTAGCCTCTCAAAGAACTTCATGATGACAGAAGTGAGTTCTACGGGGCGATAGTCATTTAGTTCAGTTACCTTTGCTTTCTTGGGTACAGGAACAATGGTGGACATCTTGAAGAAAGTGGGGACAGCAGACTGGGATAGGGAGAGATTGAATATGTCCGTAAACACGCCAGCCAGCTGGTCTGCGCATGCTCTGAGGTAGGGATGACGTCTGGGCCGGCAGCCATGCGAGGGTTAACACCCTTAAATGTCTTACTCACGTCGGCCACAGAGAAGGAAAGCCCACAGTCCTTGGTAGCGGGCCGTGTTGGTGGCACTGTATTATCCTCAAAACGGGTGAAGAAGGTGTTTAGCTTGTCCGCAGGCAGGCAGGCAGGCAGGCATATGGAGGGAGGGATGGATGGAGAAAAGCTGACATGATGAATCAAGCCAGCAGGCCTGCCTCATAGTCAACTCCACACACAGTGATTTATGGATGCTAGCTGTGTGATGGATATGTGCTGGCATACTAACACTGCCCTGTCAGACACAGCCCTGTCTGTCTGATGATGACAGCCCAGGTGAATGGGCGGAGACGTCTGTGGATGAGTCTAGGCTGCGGTGGGTGTTTGTCTGTCAGTAGGTGTGTGTGTGTGCGTGCATGCATGGGTGAGAGACGGTTTGTGAGCAACCAGCCATGAAGGTTGGTCAGTGTATGTGTGAGTGCTTGTGCGTGTGCATGCATGCGTGTCTACGTGCTGTGTTTCAGTGAGTGTGTATTGATGGTGGCTGCTTATGGGCTGTGAGTCATAGGGCGCTGGGTTGGCAGCTCTGCTGGTGAGAGTTATGGCTGACTCCCTACTGCGCTCTGCTAATTACCACACCCTGAACCCTCCTTGGCCCTCCATCCGTCACAAGGTCAGCCATCTTGCCTGCCCTGGCCTGCTCTGTCTCCAACTCCACTCTGGGAGTACCCTCACTTTGACTAGTTTGTTTCCTGGTCATACGGTTGTACATTCTTTAACCTGAAGTTCATGGCTCAGGCCCACATCAACATTGTGATAACTTCTTACTCCCTGTCCCTGTAGGTAACTGGAGTCTGTGGGGAAACCAGCAAAGTGAGTTTTTATAGCTTTTCACACAGTTTAGCACTATAAATGTGATGTATCTGCTTTTGGCCTTGGTACTGTAGGCCTGTATTGGCAGGTTGTTAGAACTAGTCACCAAGCACTCACTAGCATCCTGGGTAATGAATCTAGCCCCTATAATAATCATAATATTTCAACCATTTCCTGTGTGTGTAGATGAGGACCCAGACAGTGCGATGGACGACAGAGACAGTGACTACCGCAGTGAGACCAGTAACAGCATCCCCCCTCCCTTCTACACCATGTCTCAGCCCAACACCTCCATGCACCAGTACCCCATCCTGAGAGACCAGCTCTACTCCTCGCACATCTCCTACAACGGCTCCATTCAAGAGCTGGACTATGACAACCATAGAGCCATCAGGTAACCTAACCTAACCTCTCTGCTGTCCTGTCCTCCTTATCTGGTTCATTATCTGGTTTACTCAGTCCTCAGGGTCTCAATAAGGGGTTTGTCCCAATAAGCCCAAGTGCCTTCTTTTCCTTGTTTCCTTCATTTTATAATTACATTTGAGTAATTTCTTTACAAGCTGCTATCCTACAGTTGTACTAATCAAAAAACATGCAGGGTAGGTGAAATGTATAAGTTGTGCATTTCCCCTGTCCAGCTCTTTGAGATCTGTGTGGGTGAAGGAAAGAAGGCGAGGAAAGGAAACAACGCTGGACTATTGAGACACACACACAGCATGGATCTCACCTCCTCTTCTTAGTCAAGGGATCCATACTGACTTTGTCTCGTCTGGAGATCAACACTCTATTCTCACAGGATAAAGCAGACTGATACAGAACATAATAGATATGCCCCTGTGGACTTGTTTGGTTTCACATTCACACTGATGTTTTATGGTAACCTGTTGTCCAATTGTGACTTCACTGTCTCTGGCCTCACTATATAAGCCTGAAGGAGCAGCCCATTGCATACAGGCCGTGTGTCAAGATCCTCACTGGCACCCTGTCACAATGATCATCGTGTGTGTGTGCATGTGTGCGTGTGTGTGTGTGGCTGAAATACAATCCCCTGTGATCACTAAGCAACTTGTTTTGCCAAAAAATCGAAACAAGTGTGTTTTTTTGTCTGTTCATCTGTTGTTCAAAGGCGCAAGTTCACTCAAACTCATGCATTGTTAGGTGCAGCCACATTATTGCATAAAGGCTTCTATCAGCAGTGATTCTGTTTTTATCCATATGAACCTGCAAGGTCCACTATGGCTAAAAACCAATCACTATCTATCTATCTATCTATCTATCTATCTATCTATCTATCTATCTATCTATCGTGCCAGTGATCTTTATGCAGTAGGTGTGCTGGGCAGTGTGTGGTTCAGTTTGGTGTGTGTACGTTGCTGTGTGTCTTTGAAAAGCCTCAGGCTGGGCTGTACTGATGCTTCTCCTCTCCTGCGTCTCCCCCCAACCTGCCAGATGCTATGATACTTTAGACTCAGCCACCAACGGGCACAGCGATCTCGATTCAGCTTCAGGTTCGAGCCGGCACACCAGCCGCCAGTACTCTCTAGACAGTAGGCACTCGCTCTCCGATAGGTGGGTCTCTGCACCTCCTCTCCACCTCCTCCTCATCTTCCTCTTCCTCCTCCTCCTCCTCCTCTTCCTCCTGCTCCAGCCTGTGAGTCCGTCCGTGGTCTCGCTGTGATGTCTGTGCTGGACTTGTCCTGTCCTCCTTGCTCGCTGTGATTGCATGCGTGCGCTGTTCGACCCCGCTCTCGCTCTCACATATATATATATATATATATATATATACACACACACGTTTCGATTCTGTCTCTACCTAATAATAACTACTGTATACACAGCGGTATCACACACACATGATCTCCCCTCTCTCTGTAGTACATCTGTTGTGAAATGTCAATGAGTTCCTCTGTTGTGTATGTTGTTATCTAAGAACTTGGAAACATAAGGGAACAGTTGTGCCACATTGATGTGAGTTGCAGTGTTGAAGTGTTAGTGTGTTCTGTGTGGCTGTGGCTCCTCTGCTTCCTCTGTGTCTCAGTGGCAGCCTGTTATTACCTCCTCCTATGGTGTGCCACAGTGACAAGCAGTGTTGGGGGTAATGCGTTACAAAAATAACGTGTTACGTAATCAAATAACTTTTATGAGTAACGGAGTTAAGTAACACGTTACTTTTTCAAATGAGTTAATATTGTTACAGTTACTTTGTGAAACACGTGCGTTACTTTCAGAATCATCTCTACCGGGTGCGTGTTTCCATGATCTGAGCTCAACTTGTTTCCTCATTTAGTTCTCGAGCGAGAGGAGAAAGGCTGTTTGGAGAAATGTCATGACAGCTGCTGTCCATAGAAATGTATAGAGGGCGCACCTCTGATCTTTGCCATTGATTGCTTCTGTGATAGCAAAGCCCATAGAGCCCCACAGTGGAGGTGTCAGAATACCCATAAAACCTAACGGTCAAACAGGGAAATGATTCCAGTCATTTTTCCACCATTCATTTTTCCCATAAGGGCTCATTTTAAGTGTTTCTAAAAATGAATTGTGGAAAAACGATTGCAACTATTTCCTTGTTTGACCACTAGGTTTTATGGGTATTATGACTCATACTGTGGTACTCTATTGAGGGTTTTCCTGTCTAGTGGCAAGTGTGCCATCTATACATCTCTATGGGTCTATGTACGTGCGGTCTATAACCAGAACTGGTGACTCGAGAGAAAGATTTTGAATGAAAAGATAGGAAATCTGTACAGATGTTTGGCTTACAGTATATATTGTGAATTAAGCAGCCCAAATAGAGCAGCCATTGTGGACTAGCACAGGAAAGCAGCACCACAGATGGAAGGAGAAACTAGTGATCAAACCTGAGTTCGTAAGTAGCCTATCTTTGGTAGAGCGAGGGTTGCTCACCTTGCTCACCCCGACAGTCAAACAAACGGTGAGATTTTCATAAAAGTAATGCAAGGTACTTACTTTCCACACTAAGTAATATTGTAAAGTAACGTGTTACTATTGTTAAATGTAATATGTAATATAAAGTAACTAATCCCAACACTGGTGACAAGTCCTCTTTGTTATTTGGTCTCAGTTCAAATTGTTGGCCGAGGACCCCGGCTGTGGGGTGGCAGGAATCATGCCTGATCAAAATGCATTGTAGCTTATCAGAGAGGGGAAGACACATGTCCTCATGTATGTGCCACTGTGTTTCTGTCCTGCTGTTTGGTGTTTGATAAGGGAAATGCTGGTTTCTGTCGGGCAGCAGGCCTATGTGTGTTCTTGTGGGTCTATTTGTGTGTTCTTGTGGGTCTATTTGTGTGTGTGTGTGTGTGTGTGTGTGTGTGTGTGTGTGAGTGAGTGAGAGAGAGACAGGGAGAGAGAGAGAGCGAGAGAGAAAAACGAAGAGATTGACAAAGAGAGAGAGTTTGCATGTGTGTGCGCTTCTTGATTGAGTAGCAGGGTTGAGGGTCAGGATTC
This sequence comes from Salmo trutta, assembly GCF_901001165.1. Lineage (NCBI taxonomy): Eukaryota > Metazoa > Chordata > Actinopteri > Salmoniformes > Salmonidae > Salmo > Salmo trutta. Next base: position 54,284,479 of record NC_042960.1, on the reverse strand, counting down.
TGTCTGTGAGTGTGTATGTGGTTTTGTGCATATGCCGTGTGTGTATTTGTGTTTGTGTGTGTTGGTGTCCTTTCCTCAGGTGTTCTGTTTTCCTGTTCCCCCGTCTCATGCATTATTGAACCTTCACTGCTCTAATCGATAGTGTGTAAACGGGTGGACTTGTGTGTGTGCGTGTGTGTGTGTGTTGGGGTTTGTGTTGTTCCTGTCTGCTCTCTCTCTCTAACACATGCCGCGTCTCATTCTCTTTCCCTACTCACTAATAGCCTCATTCATCATAGACGATAAATATATCCTAAAGAGATGCTGTTTCTCCTCTCCTGTCAGCCCAGTGTAGGCCCCTGTCTCTCTTTATCTCTCCACTCTTATTTTCTCTCCCTCCCAATCTCCCTCTGTTCTCTCTCTCTCTCTCTTTCTCTCTCTCACACCCACCTCGCCTGAATGAGTGTCATTACTTGTGAAGGCTGTTTGCCTCCCGTCTTATTTTGCGGTTTATTGTGTTGGCTCTGGGTGTTTGGGAATCTCTGTTGAATATACAGATGTGTATGTGGCGTGTGATCAAAGCATTCACCAATAATATCTCCAAATACTGAAATAAAGACCCATAACTACACCACCCAACCCACACTCATGCATCTGAACACATACCAGCCCATCCCTTGGTCTGGGTTGCCTTGGTTGGTTCACTGCCTTTTTCCTCTTACTTTAGGTTAACTGTTCTGCCACACTCTGGTCCCCACTCTGGCTCCTTATCCCAATATGTCACCTTAACATGCCCTCTGGTCCCCACTCTGGCTCCTTATCCCAATATGTCACCTTAACATGCCCTCTGGTCCCCACTCTGGCTCCTTATCCCAATATGTCACCTTTACATGCCCTCTGGTCCCCACTCTAGCTCCTTATCCCAATATGTCACCTTAACATGCCCTCTGGTCCCCACTCTGGCTCCTTATCCCAATATGTCACCTTAACATGCCCTCTGGTCCCCACTCTGGCTCCTTATCCCAATATGTCACCTTTACATGCCCTCTGGTCCCCACACTAGCACCTTATCCCAATATGTCACCTTAACATGCCCTCTGGTCCCCACTCTGGCTCCTTATCCCAATATGTCACCTTTACATGCCCTCTGGTCCCCACTCTAGCTCCTTATCCCAATATGTCACCTTAACATGCTCTCTATGGGGCGACTTTGGTTCTTTAGTGTTTATAGTGTTTCATCCCCGGTCTGGAGACATAGGGGAACAATTGTGCCACATTGATGTGAGTTGCAGTGTTGAAGTGTTATTGTGTTCTGAGTGTCCATGTGTCTACAGTCCTACAGGCAGCAGTCACTATGCCTCCTCTGGGGAGCTGAGTCAAGGCAGCTCCCAGCTCAGTGAGGAGTTTGGCCCAGAGGTCGAGGGGAACATGAGGGGCTCTGTGGAGCTCTACGATGAGAACGACGCCTACCACTCCTGTCACTCTTCTGTCAGCTACGGCTGGGATCCCGACGTGCCCGAGGAGGTGTACAGTGACGAGGGGGGCTACATCAAAGATGACAAGGAGGAGGGTGAGCTTTACAAGCCCAAAGATGGAGAGGGGGAGTACGACTATGAGAGAGAGGAGGAGATGGTGTACGAGGAAGATGAAGACCTCTACCCTCTGGAAAGCACGCTAAGCGAGGAGCTGCACTACACCCCCTCCCCTACAAGCACGGTTTCCACGCTGGCCCCCAAGGCCTCCATTGCCAGGCCTCCTCTGGAGAAACAGGCCTCCCTGAGAGAGCAGCAGCCACAACCCCCCACCCTGGCTCCCTCTTCCCTGGCCCCCACCACTCAATCCCACTCAATGCTCCCTTTCCAGCTCCCTGTCACCACAGCCTCCACCAAGCCTACCTTCACCCCAATGATCCATCCATCCCTCATCCAGCCCCCGGCGCCCACAACCCAGCCCCCTGCTCCAGATACCCAGCCTCCGGTGTCTGATGCCCTGGATGACATCCACCTAGACATCCAAGTGGAGGAGCCTCTGACTTTAGAGGAGGTCCCTGTCGTAGAGAGCCTCCCAGCAGAAGTCCCCCCAGAGAAGATTGAGACCCCGGTCGTCAGGTGAACCCTCCCCTATTGCACTCTTAGAAAAAAACGGTTCCAAAAGGGTTCTACCTGGAACCAAAAGTGTTCTACCTGCAACCAAAAATGGTTCTACATGGAACCTAAAGGCTTCTACCTGGAATCAAACTGATTCTACCTGGAACCAAAAAAAGGTTCTTCAAAGGGTTCTCCTATGGGGACAGCCAAAGAACCCTTTTAGGTTCTAGATAGCACCTTTTTTTCTAAGAGTGTGTAATGTAGCAAGGGCACCTTCTCATATACTACTGTAACAAGTATTCACTTCACTACATCTTCTACATATACACACTACATATACACACTACATACTGTATACACACTACATATAAACACTACATACGGTATACAGCCTACATATACACTAAATACTGTATACACACACTACATATTTACTACTTATACACACTACATACACACAACATATACACTACATATACATATACACTACATACTATTTACACAATACATTATTCTACAGTTTTATTAGTATCCGTTACTAGCCACTACTGCCTATAAAAAAAGTGACATTCTTTTCTAACATGTAAATATCTTCACAATGAATGAGCTTCAGTCTGAATACTCTTGTTAATTCCTCTCCTAGCTATCAGAGGCCCATCATGGAGCCTGGTCCAGAGAGGGCTAGGGCCAACTGGCAACGGCTCTGCAGCAAGGTCCGACTACAGCTGCAGCAGGTGAGACAGCCTGTGTGTATGTGTATCTGTGTGTGTGTGTGTGTGTGTGTGTGTGTGTGCGCGTGTGTGTGTGTGTGCGTGTGTGTCTGTGTGTGTGTGTATGTGTGTGTGTGTGTGTGTGTGTGTATACTTGTATGTGTGTGTGTGCATGTGGATGTGTATGGAAACTATGTGGCTGCTCTCTCTGTTTCTCGCCATAATGCTGTCACTCCTTCATATGTCCCTGCCTGAGGTTTCTCTTCTGACATCTTTGCCCTTTCAACTTTCTTTCATTCACTTCTCAATCCTTTGGTGGTCTGTCATTCATGTCACCTTCTATTACTCTGTAAATTGTAATCCTGGGGTTCTTTTTGCCTGGCTTTATTTTGTTAAGATAATTTGTGTTTGTTTATCCCCGTTTGTTTGTTTTTTTGCCACTTCCGTAGCGATTTGAATGTTGTCCGTTCTGATTGGCCAGGGCTGGAGTCAACTGCCAGGTGGGTGTGTTCGTGGTGGGTCATGAGTGCTGCGAGTGATGATGACGTGAATGTCAGTGTTGTGTCATGCTCTAAACACACAGAGAGAAAAAGAGCACAGATGCAATTACTGGAATGTTAGCTCAGATAAGGATCTGTCACAAATCCACTTTCAACCATGGCCTTCAAACACAAAGGCCTCCCGACTAACGTTAATGGACAGCGAAATCCCCCCCGACAACGCTCTCTTGTCTCTCTCCTGTGTTTTATGGCTGACATTAGGGTTTCTTTTTCCCCCCAATGAAACACATCTTTCTTGATTTTATAGTAACAAACTGGGGTAGACTAGATAAACTGACTAGCCGTGTGTCATGACTACATCGTTGTCACTAACAGTTAGATCGCTAGGGGCAGACAGCTGGGGGCAGACAGCTGGGGGCAGACAGCTGGGGGCAGACAGACAGCTAGGTAGGGGCAGACAGACAGCTAGGTAGGGGCAGACAGACAGCTAGGTAGGGCCAGACAGACAGCTAGGTAGGGCCAGACAGACAGCTAGGTAGGGCCAGACAGACAGACAGCTAGGTAGGGCCAGACAGACAGACAGCTAGGTAGGGCCAGACAGACAGACAGCTAGGTAGGGCCAGACAGACAGACAGCTAGGTAGGGCCAGACAGACAGCTGGGGCCAGACAGACAGCTGGGGCCAGACAGACAGCTGGGGCCAGACAGACAGCTAGGGGCAGACAGACAGCTAGGGGCAGACAGACAGCTAGGGGCAGACAGACAGCTACAGACAGACAGCTAGGGGTGTGATGTAGTAGACCTAATAAAACAATTTCCAGGGGTACTATGTGCCAATCACTCCTCCACCTGTCTCCCCCCTCTCTCCACAGGCTCGGGGGGAGTCAGTTGGGATTTGCTCCCTGTTGCTATCAGCAGGGTAAGTGTCTGTCAATATCACACCAACGTACATGATAATAGCTGTATGATGATGGCGTAATGATGGCGCCGACGGATGATTGCGCCGACGGAGATGGCAGCATCGCGACTAGCTCTTAAGCAACTCTGCAGTATTTTGTTTGTTTTTGTACTATTTGTTACATTATTAGCTCAGGAATTGTTTTGTGTCATTACTTACAGCCGGGAAGAACTATTGGATATTAGAGCGGCGGTAACTCACCAGAAATTCCAGCATTACAACCAGGATTACAACTTCCCTGGAGCGGATCCCTTGTTTGCTCTCCCCAGAGCAATTTAAATTATTCCAGAGGCTGACCCAAAACAACGCCGGCAAAGGAGAGGTACTCGAGGCGGTCTTCTGGTCCGACTTAGGAAGCGTGCACACCACCCACCACTCCTGAGTATTTTACTCGCTAATGTCCAATCTCTGGATAATAAAATTGATGAGCTCAAGGCGAGAGTTGCTTTTCAGAGAGACTCCAGGGATTGTAACCTACTCTGTTTCACAGAAACATGGCTCTCTCAAAACTCTGTAAAGCCAGTTGGGTTCTCAGTACATTGCACCGACAGGAACAAACATCTCTCCGGGAAGCAGAAGGGTGGAGGTATATGTTTAATGATTAGCGACTTATGGTGTAACTGTGATAACATACAGGAACTCAAGTCCTTCTATTCACAAGACCTAGAATATCTCACAATCAGATTCCAACCGTACTTTCTCCCGAGATAATTTTCGTCAATTATAGCCAAAGCAGTCTATATCCCTCAAAGCGGATACCACGACGGCCCTCAAAGAACTCCACTGGACTTTATGTGAACTGGAAACCACATATCCTGAGGCTGCATCTATTGTTGCTGGGGATTTTAACAAAGTAAATTTGAGGAAAAAGGCCCCCGAAAGTCTGTCAACATATTGATTGTTGTACTCGTGCTGCTAAAACGCTCGACCATTGCTATACTACCTTCCAGAATGCATATAAGGCCCTCCCCCGCCCCCCATTCGGCAAATCAGACCACAATTCCATCTTGCTCCTCCCCTCCTATAGACAGACACTCACACAGGAAGCACCCATGGTAAGGACTTTTCAACGCTGGTCTGACCAATCGGAATCCACGCTTCAAGATTGTTTTGATCACGTCGACTGGGATATGTTCAGAGTAGCTTCAGAAAATAATATCGACACAAGTACCGATACGATGAATGAGTTTATCAAGAAGTGCATAGGAGATGTTGTACCCACTGTGACTATTAAAACCTACCCCAACCAGAAACCGTGGATAGGTGGGAGCGTTCGCGCAAAATTAAAAGCGCGAACCACCGCATTTAACCAGGGCAAGAAGAATGGAAGAATACAAACAGTGAAGTTATTCCCTGCGCAAAGCAATCAAGCAGGCTAAACATCGATATAGGGACAAGGTTGAGTCCCAGTTCAACGACTCAAGGCCCTGTGTCTGAACCCTGCCCTGTGCAACTGGGTTCTGGACTTCCTGACGGGTCGCCCCCAGGTGGTGAAGGTAGGAAACAACACCTCCACTTCACTGATCCTCAACACTGGGGCCGCACAAGGGTGCGTGCTCAGCCCCCTCTGGTACTCCCTGTTCACCCATGATTGCGTGGCCAAGCACGCCTCCAACTCAATCAACAAGTTTGCAGTCGACACAACAGTAGTAGGCTTGATTACCATCAATGATGAGACAGCCTACAGGGAGGAGGTGAGGGCTCTGGGAGTGTGGTGCCAGGAAAATAACCTCTCACTCAACGTCAACAAAACTAAGGAGATGATCGTGGAGTTCAGAAAACAGCAGAAACACTAGAGGGAGCCCCCCCCCCCCATCTACATCTATGGGACCGCAGTGGAAAAGGTCGAAAGCTTCAAGTTCCTCGGCGTACACATCACTGACAAACTGAAATGGTCCACCCACACAGACAGTGTGGTGAAGAAGGCGCAACAGTGCCAGCGCCTCTTCAACCTCAGGAGGCTGAAGAAATTTGGCTTGTCACCTAAAACCCTCAAACTTCTACAGATGCACAATTGAGAGCATCCTGTCAGGCTGTATCACCACCTGATACGGCAACTGCACGCCCACAACCGCAAAGCTCTCCAGATGGTGGTGCGGTCTGCCCAACATATTACCGGGGTGAAACTTCCCGCCCTCCTGGACACCTACAGCACCCGATGCCATAGGAAGGACAAAAAGATCATCACGGACAACAACCACCAAAGCCGCTAACTGTTCACCCCACTATCATCCACAAGGTGAGGTCAGTACAGGTGCATGCATCAAAGCTGGGAACGAGAGACTGAAAAACAGCTTCTATCTCAAGGCCATCAGACTGTTAAACTAGCACATCACTAGCACATCAGAGGCGGCTGCCTCTAGACATAGATTAGGAATCACTGGCCATTTTTAGAAATGGATCACTATCCACTTTAATAATGTTCCGTATCAATCATTACTCATCTCATATGTATAAACTGCACTCCACTGTCAGGAGGTCTATGTGTAGCTGGTGTAGGACAGCAGGACAGCAGATAAGAGTAAATAAACATATTTTACTCAACATATAATAAATGCAATACAAAAACAGAGCCCACAATAACAGACCTACAGTGAGGGAAAAAAGTATTTGATCCCCTGCTGATTTTGTACGTTTGCACACTGACAATGAAATTATCAGTCTATAATTTTAATGGTAGGTTTATTTGAACAGTGAGAGACAGAAAAACAAAACAAAAATCCAGAGAAACGCATGTCAAAAATGTTATAAAATGTGCATTTTAATGAGGGAAATACGTTTATTACATCCAATTTTTACATACTTATCACTAGCCACTTTAAATAATGCCACTTTATATAATGTTTACATACCCTACATTACTCATCTCATATGTATATACTGTACTCTATACCATCTACTGCATCTTGCCTATGCCGTTCGGCCATCGCTCATTCATATATTTTTATGTACATATTCTTATTCATTCCTTTACACTTGTGTGTATAAGGTAGTTGTTGTGAAATTGTTAGGTTAGATTACTTGTTAGATATTACTGCATGGTCGGAACTAGAAGCACAAGCATTTCGCTACACTCGCATTAACATCTGCTAACCATGTGTATGTGACCAATAAAATTTGATTTGATTTGATTTGATTTTGGTATGGCCAAACAGTTCTATTTTTGTTTCATCAGACTAGAGGACATTTCTCCAAAAAGTATGATCTTTGTCCCCATGTGCAGTTGCAAGTTTAAAGGTAGGCCTTGAAATACATTCACAGGTACATCTCCAATTAACTCAAATGATGTCAATTAGCCTATCAGAAGCTTCTAAAGCCATGACATCATTTTCTGGAATTTTCCAAGCTGTTTAAAGGCACAGTCAACTTAGTGTATGTAAACTTCTGACCCACTGGAATTGTGATAGATTATTTCACATATAACTCAATGTGTCTGTAAACAATTGTTGGAAAAATGTACTTGTGTCATGCACAAAGTAGATGTCCTAACTGACTTACCAAAACTATAGATTGTTAACAAGAAATTTGTGGAGGGGTTGAAAAACGAGTTTTAATGACTCCAACCTAAGTGTATGTAAACTTCCGACATCTACTGTATATATATTCTTAATCCATTCCTTATGTAGATGTACATGTATTTTGGGTATATGTTGTGAAACTGTTAGATATTACTTGTTAGATATTACTGCACTGTCAGAGCTAGAAGCACAAGCATTTCTCTACACCCGCAATAACATCTGCTAGATACGTGTATGTGACCAATAAAATTTGCTTTGATTTGTTTTGATAATAGTTGTGTTAGTTGTATTATTTGTATCATTGTATTCTACATGTGTGTGACTGTCCTTGTCTATCAGTGGTTTGTTACTTGTCATGTCGTGTGTTTTTTGTTGACCCCAGGAAGAATAGCCGCTGCTTCTGCAAAAGCTAATGGGGATCAGAATTAACCAATAAACCAATATTAATCAAATCAAATTGTATTTGTCACATGCTCCGAAAACAACACCTTACCGTGAAATGCTTACTTATAAGTCCGTAACCCTACAATGCAGTAAAAAAAAAAAGAGTTAAGAAAATATTTACGAAATAAGTAAAAAGAAAGTAACACAATAAAATAACAATAACGAGGCTATATACAGGGGTACCAGTACTGAGTCAATGTGCGAGGGTACAGGTTAGTCGATGTAATTTAGGTAATATGTACATGTACTGCAGGTAGGGGTAAAGTGATTATGCATAGATAATAAACAGCGAGTAGCAGCAGCATAAAAAAAGGGGGGGGGTCAATGCAAATAGTCAGAGTAGCCATTTGATTAACTGTTCAGCAGTCTTATGGCTTCAGTGTAGAAGCTGTTCAGGAGCCTTTTGGACCTAGACTTGGTGCTCCGGTACCGCTTGCCATGCGGTAGCAGAGAGAACAGTCTATGACTAGGGTGGCTGGAGTCTTCCTCTGACACCGCCTGGTATAGAGGTCCTGGATGGTAGGATGCTTGGCCCCAGTGATGTACTGGGCCATACGCATTACCCTCTGTAACGCCTCGCCGTTGGATGCCAAGCAGTTGCCATACCAGGCAGTGATGCAACCAGTCAGGATGCTCTCGATGGCGCAGCTGTAGAACATTTTGAAGATCTGACGACCCCTTCTAAATCTTTTCAGTCTCTTGAGGGGGAATAGGCGTTGTTGTGCCCTCTTCACGACTGTGTTGGTGTGTGTGGACCATGATAATTCCTTAGGGATGTGGACACCTAGTAATTTGAAGCTCTCGACCTGCTACACTACAGCCCCATCGATGTGAATGGGGGCGTGCTCGGCCCTCGTTTTCCTGTAGTCCACGATCATCTTCTTTGTCTTGATCACGTTAAAGGAGAGGTTGTTGTCCTGGCACCACACTGCCAGTTCTCTGACCTCCTCCCTTTAGGCTGTCTCATTGTTGTCAGTGATCAGGCCTACCACCGTTGTGTTGTCTGCAAACTTAATGCTGGTGTTGGAGTCATGTTTGGCCATGCAGTCATGGGTGAACAGGGAGTAAAGGAGGGGGCTAAGATCGCGCCCCTGAGGGGCCCCCATGTTGAGGATCAGCGTATCAGATGTGTTGTTGCCTATCTTTACCACCTAGGAATGGCCCGTCAGGAAGTCCAGGATCCAGTTGCAGAGAGAGGTGTTTAGTCCCAGGGTCCTTAGCTTAGTGATGAGCTATAAAGCTTCACAACATGGAATAATACAGATCTGCATGACATTTTGAGCAAATAGTTGAAGTTAAGTTGGTCCCAGATCTATTAGGGAAAGGGGGATACCTAGTCAGTTGTACAAAAATGCATTCAACTGAAATGTGTCTTCTGCATTTAACCCAACCCCTCTGAGTTAGAGAGGTGCGGGGGGCTGCCATAATTGACATCCACGTATTCAGCGCCCAGGGATCAGTGGGTTAACTGCCTTGTTCAAGGGCAGAACAACAGGTTTTTACCATGTCAGCTCAGGGATTCAATCCAGCAACCTTTTGGTTATTGGCCCAACACTCTAACCACTAGGCTACCTGCGTTGCCTATGGTCATTGTCATACAAACATGGCTATACAGCCGAAACGGATCTGGGACCAAGTTGGAGGATCTGTTTCTCTAATTTTCAGTGTGTCTATGTGTGACTCACCACCTGGATTAGGTCTTATGTAGCAACATTTAAATTCTGTTTTTTACATTGGATAAAAGTAGAGACTCAGAGCTACAAAATTGTATATCATACACTGCATTTGAGGAAACAATGGGAAAGTAATTCTGCTTTGAAGTTTGATCAACTTGTAAACTCACTTTTGAGAAAACCGTCTTTCAATGTTTTGGTACTACTATTGGAGAGTCCTTCTTTGTTTACACCCATTCAGCATTGTTCACACCCTCTCCAGCCTTAGCCACACCCATCTCTTTAAGGGTTGATCCATGTATTCTGTACTAACTTGCCAGCTACTTCCAGACATCTAATAGAGAGAGAACAGCTCACTGAACATTACTCGCCCTAGCAGAGCTGGCTAGGCTGTTACAGTATGTTTTCCAGAGCGTTGGTGACTGCAACTGTGCTGTCAGATTGCCCAGTTGTAAATTCAGAGTGTTTCGCATTCAGAGCGCACACTGGACGCTCTGGCCAATAAGTAGGGTTGTTCCCGAAAGCTCTGACCGCAGTCAAGCACCCAAGCTAACTGACTAACATTGGCCATCTACTTCCAGACACATAATGAGAGAACACCCCACTCTGACCATTTTACTCACCCTAGCAGAGCTGGTTTAGGCAGTTTTCATGTTACACAGAGCATTGGTAACCAACAGTGCTGCTGGCAACAATTGAATTACGCTTTGTTGCCGACATTTACTGACACTGGACATATTCAACGGGTGTTGAGCGTTCAAAAATTAATCAGTTATTCTGCGCTCTGGCACACTAAGACGAGAGTCTTTTGTTGCGAAATGTAGCTAGATAGCTAGCTAGGTAAACAATGAATCCCAACGCATGACGTAACGTTAGTTAGCGAGCCAGCCAGCTAACGTTAGCTAGCTAGCTAATAGTACACTAACTTGAAATGAAAATACTTTGTCTAAATTAGAGTGGAGTCTTTTGTTAAGATAGCTAGCTAAACAATGGACCATAATCACAACTCATGACATTACTACCCTGCATGAATCTGCAGGTAGCTAACCACCCAGGTTCTATGGCTAGTCAAGCAAGTGTGTCTGAGATACGAAGAATAAGATCATACACAACGTTAGCTAGCGACCCAGCCAGCTAATGTTAGCTAGCTAACAGTACACTTGAAATGAAACCACTTTCTGTCAAAATTAGAAACAATGTTTCTAATGTTGTGGTGATGAGGATGTTGTGGTAATGAAGATATTGTGGTGATGAGGACGGTGTGGTGATGAGGATGTTGTGGTGATGAGGATGTTGTGATAACAAGAGTGCTGTGTTTGTGTGGTTTCTCCCCATGCAGGGTGGGTGGTGCGCTGTATAGCATCGACAGCATGCCGGACCTCCGCAAGAGGAAAGCCATGCCTCTGGTCAGGGACCTGGTCAGTGTAAGTTCTGACCATATACTAAATATATTTACTCGATATTCATATCTATCTCTCTCTCTCTCTCTCTCTCTCTCTCTCTCTCTCTCTCTCTCTCTCTCTCTCTCTCTCCTCTCTCTCTCTCTCTCTCCTCTCTCTCTCTCTCTCTCTCTCTCTCTCTCTTCTCTCTCTCTCTCTCTCTCTCTCTCTCTCTCTCTCTCTCTCTCTCTCTCTCTCTCTCTCTCTCTCTCTCTCTCTCTCTCTCTCTCTCTCTCTCTCTCTCTCTCTCTCTCTCTCTCATATGTTTACATTGCCAAAGCAAATGAAATAGATAAAAATAAATAATCAAAAATTAACAGTAAACATTACTCACAAAAGGGACAATAAATAAACAAAAATATAGATTGTATTTACAATGGTGTTTGTTCTTCACTGGTTGCCCTTTTCTTGTGGCAACGGCTCACAATCTTGCTGCTGCGATTGCACACTGTGGTATTTCACCCAATAGATATGGGAGTTTATCAAATTGTATTTGTTTCAAATTCTTTGTGGGTCTGTGTAATCTTTCCAATGTGTCAAGTAATTATCTTTTATTTTCTCATGATTTGGTTGGGTCTAATTGTGTCGCTGTCCTGGGGCTCTGTGTGTTCTGTTTGTGTTTGTGAACAGAGCCCCAGGACCAGCTTGCTTTGTGGACTCTTCTCCAGGTTCCTTTCTCTGTAGGTGATGGCTTTGTTATGGAAGGTCTTGGAATCGCTTCTTTTTAGGTGGTTGTAGAATTTAATGGCTCTTTTCTGGATTTTGTTAATTAGCGGGTATTGGCCTAATTCTGCTCTGCATGCATTATTTGGTGTTTTACATTGAACACTGAGGATAATTTTGCAGAATTCTGCATGCAGAGTCTCAATTTGGTGTTTGTCCCATTTTGTGAATTCTTGGATGGTGAGCGAACCCCAGACCTCACAACCATAAAAGGGCAATGAGTTCTATAACTGATTCAAGTATTTTTAGCCAGATCCTAATTGGTATGTCGAATTGTATGTTCATTTTGATGGCATAGAAGGCCCTTCTTGCCTTGTCTCACGTTCAGAGCTTTATGGAAGTTACCTGTGGCGCTGATGTTTAGGCCGAGGTATGTATAGTTTTTTGTGTGCTCTAGGTCAAAGTTGTCTAGATGGAATTTGTATTTGTGGTCCTGGCAACTGGACCTTGTTTGGAACACCATTATTTGTGTCTTACTGAGATTTACTGTCAGGGACCAGGTCAGACAGAATCTGTGCAGAAGATCTAGGTGCTGCTGTAGGCCCTCCTTGGTTGGGGACAGAAGCACCAGATCATCAGCAAACAGTAGATATTTGACTTCAGATTCTAGTAGGATGAGGCCGGGTGCTGCAGACTGTTCTAGTGCCCTCGCCAATTTGTTGATATATGTTGAAGAGGGTGGGGCTTAAGCTGCATCCCTGTCTCACCTCCCGGCCCTGTGGAAAGAACTGTGTGTTTTTTGCACATTTTTAAGGCACACTTGTTGTTTGTGTGCTTGGATTTTAAAATGTTTTATGTTTTTCCCCCAACACCACTTTCCATCAATTTGTATAGCAGACCCTCATGCCAAATTGAGTCGAAAGCTTTTTTAAATCAACAAAGCATGAGAAGACTTTGTTTTGGTTTGTTTGTTTGTCAATTAGAGTCTGCAAGATGAATGCGTGGTCTGACATATGGTAATTTGGTAAAAAGCCAATTTGACATTTGCTCAGTACATTGTTTTTGCTGAGGAAATGTACGTGTCTGCTGTTATTTTCCATAAGTTGCTGTTCACGCATATCCCCCGGTATATCTCTGTCCAGTGTCTGTTTTTTGCCCATCGTAATCTTTTCTTTTTATTGACCAGTCTGAGATATGGCTTTTCCTTTGCAACTCTGCCTAGAAGGCCAGCATTCCGGAGTCGCCTCTTCACTGTTGAGGTTGAGACTGGTGTAGCGGGCACTATTTAATGAAGCTGCCAGTTGTTTCTCAAACTAGACACTCTAATGAACTTGTCCTCTTGCTCAGTTGTGCACCGGGGCCTCCCACTCCTCTTTCTATTCTGGTTAGAGGTAGTTTGCGCTGTTCTGTGAAGGGAGTAGTACACATTTCTCACATGGACTAACCTTCGTTTCTCAGAACAAGAATAGTGTGACGAGTTTCAGAAGAAAGGTCTTTGTTTCTGGCCATTTTGAGCCTGTAATCGAACCCAAAGAAGGCCAGTTTTATTGCTTCTTTAATCAGGACAACACTTTTCAGCTGTGCTAACATAATTGCACAATGGTTTTCTAATGATCAATTAGCCTTTTAAAATGATAAACTTGGATTAGCTAACACAACGTGACATTGGAACACAGGAGTGATGGTTGCTGATAATGGGCCTCTGTACGCCTATGTAGATATTCCATTAAAAATCAGCAGTTTCCAGCTACAATAGCCATTTACAACATTGTCTACACTGTATTTCTGATCAATTTTAGGTTATTTTAATGGACAAAAAAGTAGCCTTTCTTTCAAAAACAAGGACATTTCTAAGTGACCCCAAACTTTTGAACGGTAGAGTAGTTGTCAAAGCAGATGCTAACTAGGCTATTATACTCACACTAAATAGATGACCTAGCCCTTGTGCCATCCACCCTTGCCAATTTAACTGACTTCTAGGCTTTGAATTGAATAGCTCTGACAAGCTGGAGGCCTGCTCAGCTCCACCGCGCACTTGAATGAAGAATTACCATACAGGACTAAATAGCTCAGTACTTTGTCTCTATGAATCCAGTTCACTGTCAGGCTGTACAACCCACACACTTGCACGAGAATGAACACACACATGGAGATGCAGATACGTAAGCACCCATGCACACACACACACACACACACACACACCAGTGTTTCCATTAGCCGAAATAGCCGGTTTTTGTCCGATAAAAAAATAAATAGAAAAGCCGATAAATAAAATTGTCCTGGGAGAAGAAGAAAAAATCTCATTGTGAAATAATGCTTTTTAGCCTATTCATTGGTGGACTGGTCGTGCTTATCGGTCTATAGGTTCATTTGCATAATTGTATGGAATTAAATTAGTGCGTATGTACAGTATATTCGTTATGCATCTTATTTATCACACGCAACCAGCATACAGATACAGAGCCCTTGAGTGGAAAATATGTTAGGAAGCGCAAGAGCTGCTGCCTGTGGTGCTTTCAAGACAACTAGGACACGAGGTCAAATCATGATGTCAGTGATCTTCAGGTCAGAAAGTCGGATCTTCAGAAAGAGGCCTGAATTCCCAAGTTGGATTTCCGAGTTGGACGACCGACCGTTCAAAACTATTTTTCCCAGTCGGAACTCATTTTTTCGCCAGTTCCCAGTTCTCCTGAACACACTGAAGTCAGAAGTCAGAGATTTGAGTTTCCAGTTGTTATGAACACTGCATCAAACAGCAAGGGCAGGAAGGCTTCATTAGCGCACCACACACCACTTTGCAATGAGCTGGAGGCAGTATGCATTTTGAAAACGTTATACTTAATTGTTTGAAACCTGAATGTTTTAATACATATGAGGCATGTCTTACATTGTTTCAAAGTAGCCTATTAGAGTGCTCTTTCTAAATTTTGAATATATATTTTAGTTAGAAATCCTACACCTGTAACTCTCTGGGTTTTAAATAGAGTATATCCTTCAACATCGCATATCATTGTTAAGGAAGTACAGAGTTTTCCACTTTGTTCCTAAGGGCTTTTGTCCTACACTCCAAAAGGGTTATTCGACTGTCCCCATAAGATAACCCTTTTTGGTTCCAGGTAGGACCCTTTTTGGTTCCAGGTAGAACCCTTTTGGGTTCCATGTAGAACCCTCTGTGAAAAGGTTTGTACATGGAACACAAAAGGGTTCTACCTGGAACCAAAAAGGGTTCTCCAAAGGGTTCTTTTATAGGGTCAGCTGAATTACTCTTAGGTTCTAGATAGCACCATTTTTTTGGTTGTTTACATGGCACATGATTAATAGGTCTAGATCTAAATGAATGGAAATGTCCTCCCTCCTTTCCCCTCACCCAGTATTCCATCAACAAAATGAATAACTCTCCCCTGATATAGTGATCTTTCTGTCTCTTGGCACTTTTATCACGATCGATCACTCTGTATCTGTTTTGAAATCACCCCTATGCTATTGTCGCCATGTTTGTGACTGTGGCTAGAGTTGTTTGACATATGGCCCTTTTAACACTTGTTTCTCTTCCTGCTTCTTCCTTCCTCCATCTGTACTGCTAAAGGCTATGGTGAGTAACACCGTGACTGATTCCAAATGAAAAGAGAATGTTGTTAAGACGTACTGGCTTTGTTTGCTCTCAAGGGGAATAGCAATTTGTGTAGAGAAGCACTTCATTCCAGATACACATGACCCCTTGTTTCTTGTATACACTTGGGGAGAATACAGCTGGACTGCTTTGTGACCTGTTGCCTTAATGAGATGTCATTTCTTCCAAACTGTGTTAAAATATGTTAAAGTAAGTAGCAAGAGAAATAGACTTCTTTCTTTGAGCAAAATCGAAGTTGTCACTTTGTTGTAAAAGTGCTTATGGAATGTTTTTCAATCGCAGTATGTACAAAACTACTATATATTAATCTTATCTCTTCATTCAATCAGTCATTAATTCCTTCCTTTCTTTCTGTCCCCTGCCTGGCCTACCTCAGTCCCTGGCTCAGAACTCCAGGAAGGCAGGGTTCACATCAGCTATGGCGTCCAGCACTCTCAATAACGAGGAGCTGGTGCGTTTCTGGCTCTTTCTTTTCTCTACTCTCAGTATATCCAGATAGTGAACTTTTTCCCTCTCTCCATGTAGTCATAGATTCCACTAATTCTTTGACTCTGTATATATGTCCTCTACGTTTCCCTCTCTTGTAGAAGAGCCATGTGTACAAGAAGACCCTACAGGCTCTGATCTACCCCATATCCTGCACCACGCCTCATAACTTTGAGGTGTGGACGGCCACGACACCCACCTACTGCTATGAGTGTGAGGGGCTGCTGTGGGGCATCGCCCGCCAGGGCATGAGGTGCACCGAGTGCGGGGTCAAATGTCACGATAAGTGCCAGGACCTACTCAATGCTGACTGCCTGCAAAGTAAGTAGAGCCATGTTGAATGTTTCTCAGTGAGTGGTAAAGTTTTGTTCAGTTGGTGCTAAAACATAATATAATGATAAAACATAAACTAACAACACCAACTGTGTGGGATACTACAGACTGTAAGCTGCTTTGGATAAGAATGTTAAATGGCTGTCTGGCATTCCCCTTTGACTGTCATACTTCAGACTCTTCCCTCCTCTCTCCTACATCTCTCATCCCACTCCCCTTGTCCTCCATTCTCTCACTCTGCAGTCTCAGGCACTCTCTCTTTTATTTTTCTTTAAAAAATGTTATAAAAAAAAAATTAAAAGCCATTTGTCTTTCCTTGAGATCCTCTCCCCCTTTCCAACTCTTCGTGAACGTTTCACAGGTCTGCAGATACTACCTGAGCACTCATCGATAAATCACACTCTATACTATGTATGTTAGTTGTAAGTTAATTGAAATGCATTCCAGGTGACTACCTCATGAAGCTGGTTGAGAGAATGCCAAGAGTGTGCAAAGTTGTCATCAAGGCAAAGGGTGGTTACTTAGAGGAATCTCTAAGTAATAACACTTCTTTGGTTACTACATGATTCCATATGTGTTATTTATTAGTTTTGATGTCTTCACTATTATTCTACAATGTAGAAAATAGTAAAAATAAAGAAAAACCCTTGAATGAGTAGGTGTGTCCAAACTCATATCTTTTTTATTTTTAGGTAATTGAATCGGGGGCCTACAAAAGAGGGGCCGCTGGCCACATGCCGCCAGTTGCCCATTCCTGCTGTAGAATAATACATCATAAGACCTTATTTGTCATGTAACTCAATAAATCAAATCTGACCCTCATCTCTCTTGTCTACCTCAGGGGCAGCGGAGAAGAGTTCTAAGCATGGGGCGGAGGACAGAACCCAGAACATCATCATGGTTCTAAAAGACAGGATGAAGATCCGAGAGAGGAACAAGCCGGAGATCTTTGAGCTGATCCAGGAGGTGTTTGCCATGGTCAAAGCCACTCACGTCACCTACATGAAGCAGATCAAACAGAGCGTACTGGACGGCACCTCCAAGTGGTCGGCCAAGATCAGCATCACAGGTGAGAGAGAGAGAAGATAGCAGGGCTTCAGAGTTAGAGTGCTGATCTAGGACCAGGTCCACATCAGAATCAGAAGAAGAAAAATCTTATTCATTATGATCTAAAAGGGAAAACTGATCCTAGATCAGCACTCCTAATTTGAGACGCTTTGTGAATAGTTTGAGTTCAGAACCATCCATTTGTAAAGCTCTGGCAGATGCCATTTGGAGTCTGACTCCATCACAACACATCATCCACCCTGTCTCCTCTTGCTTGTTTGTGTTCCAGCTCTATTTGTTGTAAAGGTCATACTGTGCTGTAGACCATTGAGTCACTGTCTGACATGAAGGAGACAGATTAGATAACGGTCCCATATGAAGAGGGATTTGAGATATTCGTCTGTAGGCAAGAAGGCAAAGAACCAGAATAGGTCAATGGGAGTGTGTAGAAGGGAGAACTCTCAACCTAGCCAGGTAAACTAGGCTCTGCTCAAGTCTTGTCCTGTTGACTGTCGCTCCATCTGTTTGAGGTTTGAAGTACTCTGAACTTTGTAGACCAGACATATAGTCATGTCGTTCATATTTTATTGACAATTTTTTTGCTTTTTAAGCACCTTGAGATTTGTTTACTTGTATGTGCTGTGTACTGCAATTCAGCTTTTAGCTGCCAAGTACAGCTTACTGGTAAAAATGTAATGAATTACTACTACTAATACTATTAGCCTCTAAACTAGACTGACCGCTGTGCTCACTAGTGAAACAATGATGAGTGCAGTATTCAGCCATACTGACCACCTGATGCTGCCGCCTGTTCCCTCCCCACAGTGCTGTGTGCCCAGGGCCTCCAGGCGAAGGATAAGACTGGCTCCAGTGACCCCTACGTCACGGTCCAGGTGGGAAAGACCAAGAAGAGGACCAAGACCATCTACGGAAACCTCAACCCTGTCTGGGAGGAGAACTTCAACTTGTGAGTAGAGAGAGAAAGTACTTTTTTTATTTAGTTATTTAGCTGACACTCTTATCCAGAGCCACTTACAGGAGCAATTAGGGTTAAGTGCCTTGCTCAAGGGCACGTTGACGGATTACTGGACTGGAATAACATTGAAGGTTGTGTATTCACAGATTGTGAATGGATGGCATTGGTGGGTCTCTCTCTCTCTCTGTCTCTCCCCTCTCCCTGTCGCTCCCCTCTCTCTCTCTGTAGTGAGTGCCACAACTCCTCGGACCGGATCAAGGTGAGGGTGTGGGACGAGGATGATGACATCAAGTCTCGGGTGAAGCAGAAGTTCAAAAAGGAGTCAGATGACTTCCTGGGTCAGACCATCATCGAGGTCCGCACGCTGAGCGGAGAGATGGACGTCTGGTACAACCTGGGTCAGTACAGTCACAGTACAGGGGGAAATAACCACGTTAAGCTAATAAACCCAATCATTGAGCCTCTGACACTTCGGGTCCATATAATTACTTTCTAGGTATCCATACGATGAGGTTAATTTGGTGATCTAATTTGGGTGAACTATCCTTTTAAAAATGATTTATTTCATATAAGAGTCATTATCATAATGGTTGAGGTCTTTATCAAAGATAGTTGTTGTTAGGTTGACTGTGGTATGTGTTGACTGAGAGTTGTGTCTGGTCCCTCTCTGCAGACAAGCGTACAGACAAGTCAGCCGTGTCTGGTGCCATCAGGATGCACATCAATGTAGAGATCAAAGGAGAGGAAACAGTCGCTCCATATCATGTCCAATACACCTGTCTGCACGAGGTAAGCTGTGTGTGTGTGTGTGTGTGTGTGTGTGTGCGCGCGCGTGTGCGTGCGTGGTGTGTGTCTGTGTGTCTGTGTGTGCGCGTGTGATCGTGCACGCGAGCCTGTGTATGCTCCTGCCTTCAGGTGCTAAGTGATGTTAATAGCCCGGTCATCTCGGTTCATTTAGCTGACTGATGTAGCCGTCTTTCAATGAAGTTGTTGTTTCAGATGAAATAGAAGTTAATATCCCATAAAGGTGTCACCGCCTGCATTGCTCGATCAAGATAAATACCACATCAGATATAAAATACCACAGATAATATCTCTCACTCTGACCTTCTTCAAATATGGAACTGTTTACAGTGTTTATGCTAAATGATCATTGCCCTATATCAAGTCATTACTTGGTCCAATATCAGGACATAGTTAGTCAGCCAGTCAGATAGTCAGCCAGTCAGATAGTCAGTCAAATAGATAGTGTGTGTATTCTACTCTGCTCTCCTGCTCAGACACATTCACATAGAGATCATGATGAAAGCTGCCTTCAATCAGCCTTAGCAACTTTAACTCATTAACATCATAGTCTAGATTGAATAACCCGTCTCTTTCATCCTCTCTCGCTCTGCCTACAGAACCTCTTCCACTTTGTCACAGATGTGCAGAGCTCTGGCGTTGTGAAGATTCCTGATGCTAAAGGGGATGATGCGTGGAAGGTGTACTTTGATGAGACTCCTCAGGAGATAGTGGATGAGTTTGCCATGCGCTACGGAGTGGAGTCAATCTATCAGGCTATGACGTGAGCTCAAATGTAGTACCCTACACACCCTGTCAGTGACACTTAGCAATAGCATACACATTACCAGATTGTAATGTGATGTTTTGAGAGAACACCTAGTGTATGGTTGTGTTTAGGATGATACTGTGGTACACCCTAAACATCACAAGGGAATGCATGGGCAGCTTCATTAATACTAAAGTGATAATGTTTATGCCGTGTGCGTGTTCTCCCACAGTCACTTTGCCTGCCTGTCGTCTAAGTACATGTGCCCTGGGGTGCCGGCGGTAATGAGTACCCTGCTGGCCAACATCAATGCCTACTACGCCCACAGCACCCAGGCCACCAACAGTGTGTCTGCCTCCGACCGTTTCGCCGCATCCAACTTCGGGGTGAGTCGGCCCAAATTAATGAGGGTCCTTTTTTGGACATCCCTACCCCATTGATGTTTAAATGTAATATGGTTAAGGTTACGTAAGGTTTATTGTTAAGTTTAGTGCAAGGGCAGAGGTTAAGGTTAGGGTAGGGATGTCACAAGGATTCCGGATAGCACTAACCAATTAATGAGGGATGGACAGATACATAATAGGATGCAATGCCTCAACTCAATGTTTAAGGTGAGCCAATGGATATGCTAGCTCTTAGGCTAATGCGTTATGGCGTATTTTTGTTATTTCAGAAAGAACGATTTGTGAAGCTCCTAGACCAACTCCACAACTCCCTTAGGATTGATCTGTCCATGTACCGGGTAGGCTACTCTTAACTTTCTCTCTTATATTTCTCTCTCTCTCTGTTTTTCGATCTGTGTCCTTACCTACCTCTAGATCTCTTTTGCAAAACCAATTAACTAGCCTGCTAATATTGTTCCTCACTAAGTCTAGGAGTCTTAGGCCTAGTTAACTGGTCTGTAACCAGATATAAGATGTGCATCAATGTGAGAAATCTGCGTATTAAATAAAATACAATTTTATTAGTCAGATGCGCCGAATACAACAGGTGTAGACCTTACAGTGAAATGCTTACTTACCTAACCAACAATGTCGTTTACGGATAAGAATAAGAAATAAAAGTAACAAGTAATTAAAGAGCAGCAGTAAAATAACAATAGTGAGACTATATACAGGGGGGTACTGGTCCAGAGTCATTGTGCGGGAGCACCGGTTAGTTGAGGTATATGTACATGTAGGTAGAGTTATTAAAGTAACTATGCATAGATGATAACAACAGAGAGTAGCAGCGGTGTAAAAGAGAGGGAGGGGGGGACAATGCAAATAGTCTGGGTAGCCATTTGGTTAGGTGTTCAGGAGTCACTGGGCAGCTCTCGGCTGTGTTTCGCTTTGTAGTCTGTAATGGTTTCCATGACCTGCCACATCCGACGAGCGTCAGAGCCAGTGTAGTACGATTTGATCTTAGTCCTATATTGACGCTTTGCCTGTTTGATGGTTCGTTGGAGGGCATAGCAGGATTTCTTATAAGTCCCGCTCCTTGAAAGCAGCTGCTCTAGAATTTAGCTCAGTGCGGATGTTGCCTGTAATCCATGGCTTCTGGTTGGGGTATGTACGTACGGTCACTGTGGGGACGACGTCATCGATGCATTTATTGATGAAGCCAATGACTGATGTGGTGTACTGCTCAATGCCATTGGAGGAATCCCGGAACATATTCCTTGTCTTACCATGCCCCGCTGTTCTATTCTGCCGGTGCGGCGTATAACCAGCCAGCTG